>NC_041393.1:9072496-9142260 GCF_002162155.2 Triticum dicoccoides
ATTTTTTTGCCTGTCTTTTTCTGAAAAATCATATTATGTTGCATTATTGTGATGGGTGTAACTCTGTGCGTGTAGTTCCGTTTTGTGCCTGTAATATGTCAAAATGTTCGTTGTGAGATGTTCTACATTTCATTACATTGCACCGTGTTCATTTGAGCTCATCTTGATGTCTGAATCAGCATTGCAAGAGTGCTATATGATGTTGTCTGCTGTCTGTTAACAGAACTTGCTCATTTGTCATTTTTGCCATGATTGATGTGTGCATCCTATGAGGTTGATGTCTACATGTGTTTTGAACTATGCGATGCCATATTTACAGTGGTGTTTGCCATGTATTTTTGTGATCAATGTGGTGACTAGCACAAGCATGTAAACTAGGCTTCGTGATGTTGCTGATTTTAGTCCCTGTTCTGCTGTTATTTTGATGCCATGTAAACATGTTGCTACAGAGAGATCCGTGCTTATTTTGAGATACTTCAGTAAGGATGTTTTGAACATATGGTTTTCCTCTATCGATTCATGCCCCTGTTTGCAATTATGGAGTAGTCTAGCATGTCATTGTCTTGCTCTACTTTTGCTAACAAATGTTTCCTGGCAGATTGTTTACATGTTATTCAATTTTGCCAAGGTTGTTGTAGTTGATCCTTGCATCCTATGAACTTGATCTTGCCTTGGTTAGCTTCATAAACATGTCTCCTTGCTAATGCTATGCTTATCTTGTCATGCAATGACTTGTGGTGAGTGAATCAAGCTTGTTAAGTAGTGTACTTGCTGTTACTATTTTGCTAGGCTGAATCTGTTATTTCGTGATGCTATGTAAACCTGCTGCTACAAGTCATTCTGTGCATAATCTGGAGATGTTCACTAAGGGTGTTTTTGTTGGGGAACGTAGTAATTTCAAAAAAATTCCTACGTACACGCAAGATCATGGTGATGGCATAGCAACGAGAGGGGAGAGTGTCCGTCCACGTACCCTCGTAGACCGTAAGCGGAAGCGTTATGACGACGCGGTTGATGTCGTACGTCTTCATGATCCGACCGATCCAAGCACCGAACGTACGGCACCTCCGAGTTCAGCACACGTTCAGCTCGATGACGATCCCCGGGCTCCGATCCAGCAAAGCTTCGGGGATGAGTTCCGTCAGCACTACGGCGTGGTGACGATGATGATGCTCTACCGGCACAGGGCTTCGCCTAAACTCCGCGACGATATGACCGAGGTGGAATATGGTGGAGGGGGGCACCGCACACGGCTAAGGAACGATCCGTAGATCAACTTGTGTGTTATGGGGTGCCCCCCTGCCCCCGTATATAAAGGAGGGAGGGGGAGGTGCGGCCGCCCCCCTTGGGGTGCGCCTGGAGGAGTCCTACTCCCACCGGGAGTAGGACTCCCCCCTCTTGCCTTGGTGGAGAAGGAAAGGGGGGAGGGGAAAGAGGAAAGGGGGGCGCCGCCCCCCCCCTTCCTTGTCCTATTCGGCCTGCCCTGCCCGGCCCTCCTCCTCTCCCTCATGGCCCACTAAGGCCCATTAACCCCCGGGAGGGTTCCGGTAACCCCCCGGTGTTCCGGTAAAATCCCGATTTCACCCGGAACCTTTCTGATGTCCAAACATAGGCTTCCAATATATCAATCTTTATGTCTCGACCATTTCGAGACTCCTCGTCATGTCCGTGATCACATCCGGGACTCCGAACAAACTTCGGTACATCAAAACTTATAAACTCATAATAAAACTGTCATCATAACGTTAAGCGTGCGGACCCTACGGGTTCGAGAACTATGTAGACATGACCTAGAACCATTCTCGGTCAATAACCAATAGCGGGACCTGGATGCCCATATTGGTTCCTACATATTCTACGAAGATCTTTATCGGTCAAACCGCATAACAACATACGTTGTTCCCTTTGTCATCGGTATGTTACTTGCCCGAGATTTGATCGTCGGTATCCAATACCTAGTTCAATCTCGTTACCGGCAAGTCTCTTTACTCGTTCCGTAATGCATCATCCCATAACCAACTCATTTGGTCACATTGCTTGCAAGGCTTATAATGATGTGCATTACCGTGAGGGCCCAGAGATACCTCTCCGACAATCGGAGTGACAAAACCTAATATCGAAATACGCCAACTCAACATGTACCTTCGGAGACACCTGTAGTACTCCTTTATAATCACCCAGTTACGTTGTGACGTTTGGTAGTACCCAAAGTGTTCCTCCGGTAAACGGGAGTTGCATATTTCTCATATTTACAGGAACATGTATAAGTCATGAGGAAAGCAATAGCAGTATACTAAACGATCAAGTGCTAGGCTAACGGAATGGGTCATGTCAATGCATCATTCTTCTAATGATGTGATCCCATTAATCAAATGACAACACATGTCTATGGTTAGGAAACATAACCATCTTTGATTAATGAGCTAGTCAAGTAGAGGCATACTAGTGACTATATGTTTGTCTATGTATTCACACATGTATCATGTTTCCGGTTAATACAATTCTAGCATGAATAATAAACATTTATCATGATATGAGGAAATAAATAATAACTTTATTATTGCCTCTAGGGCATATTTCCTTCAGTCTCCCACTTGCACTAGAGTCAATAATCTAGATTACATAGTAATGATTCTAACACCCATGGAGTCTTGGTGTTGATCGTGTTTTGCTCGTGAGAGAGGCTTAGTCAACGAGTCTGCAACATTCAGATCCGTATGTATTTTGCAAATCTCTATGTCTCCCACTTGGACTTGGTCCCGAATGGAATTGAAGCGTCTCTTGATGTGCTTGGTCCTCTTGTGAAATCTGGATTCCTTTGCCAAAGCAATTGCACCAGTATTGTCACAGAAGATCTTCATTGGTCCCGATGCACTAGGTATGACACCTAGATCGGTAATGAACTCCTTCATCCAGACTCCTTCATTTGCTGCTTCAGAAGCAGCTATGTACTCCGCTTCACATGTAGATCCCGCTACGACGCTTTGTTTAGAACTGCACCAACTTACAGCTCCACCGTTTAATAAAAACACGTATCCGGTTTGCGATTTAGAATCATCCGGATCAGTGTCAAAGCTTGCATCAACGTAACCATTTACGACTAGCTCTTTGTCACCTCCATATAAGAGAAACATATCCTTAGTCCTTTTCAGGTATTTCAGGATGTTCTTGACCGCTGTCCAGTGATCCACTCCTGGATTACTTTGGTACCTTCCTGCCAAGCTTATTGCTAAGCATACGTCAGGTCTAGTACACAACATTGCATACATGATAGAGCCTATGGCTGAAGCATAGGGAACATCTTTCATTTTCTCTCTATCTTCTGCTGTGGTCGGGCATTGAGTTTGACTCAACTTCACACCTTGTAGCACAGGCAAGAAACGTTTCTTTGCTTGATCCATTTTGAACTTTTTCAAAATTTTGTCAAGGTATGTGCTTTGTGAAAGTCCTATTAAGCGTCTTGATCTATCTCTATAGATCTTGATGCCCAATATGTAAGCAGCTTCACCAAGGTCTTTCATTGAAAAACTTTTATTCAAGTATCCCTTTATGCTATCCAGAAATTCTATATCATTTCCAATTAATAATATGTCATCTACATATAAAATCAGAAATGCTACAGAGCTCCCACTCACTTTCTTGTAAATACAGGCTTCTCCAAAAGTCTGTATAAAACCATATGCTTTGATCACACTATCAAAACGTTTATTCCAACTCCGAGATGCTTGCACCAGTCCATAAATGGATCGCTGGAGCTTACACACTTTGTTAGCACCTTTTGGATCAACAAAACCTTCTGGTTGCATCATATACAACTCTTCTTCCAGAAATCCATTCAAGAATGCAGTTTTGACATCCATTTGCCAAATTTCATAATCATGAAATGCAGCAATAGCTAACATGATTCGGACAGACTTAAGCATCGCTACGGGTGAGAAAGTCTCATCGTAGTCAACCCCTTGAACTTGTCGAAAACCTTTCGCAACAAGTCGAGCTTTATAGACAGTTATATTACCATCAGCGTCAGTCTTCTTCTTAAAGATCCATTTATTCTCAATGGCTTGCCGATCATCGGGCAAGTCAACCAAAGTCCATATTTTGTTTTCGTACATGGATCCCATCTCAGATTTCATGGCCTCTAGCCATTTTGCGGAATCTGGGCTCATCATCGCTTCCTCATAGTTCGTAGGTTCATTATGGTCAAGTAACATGACTTCCAGAATAGGATTACCGTACCATTCTGGTGCGGATCTTACTCTGGTAGACCAACGAGGTTCAGTAGAAACTTGATCTGAAGTTTCATGATCAATATCACCAGCTTCCTCACTAGTTGGTGTAGTTGTCACAGGAACCGGTTCTTGTGATGAACTACTTTCCAACAAGGGAGTAGATACAGTTATCTCATCAAGTTCTACTTTCCTCCCACTCACTTCTTTCGAGAGAAACTCCTTCTCTAGAAAGGATCCGATTTTAGCAACGAAAATCTTGCCCTCAGATCTGTGATAGAAGGTGTACCCAATAGTCTCTTTTGGGTATCCTATGAAGACACATTTCTCCGATTTGGGTTCGAGCTTATCTGGTTGAAGTTTCTTCACATAAGCATCGCAGCCCCAAACTTTAATAAACGACAACTTTGGTTTCTTGCCAAACCACAGTTCATAAGGTGTTGTCTCAACGGATTTTGATGGTGCCCTATTTAACGTGAATGCGGCCGTCTCTAAAGCATAACCCCAAAACGATAGCGGTAAATCAGTAAGAGACATCATAGATCGCACCATATCTAGTAAAGTACGATTACGACGTTCGGACACACCATTTCGTTGTGGTGTTCCGGGTGGCGTGAGTTGCGAAACTATTCTGCATTTGTTCAAGTGTAGACCAAACTCGTAACTCAAATATTCTCCTCCACGATCAGATCGTAGAAACTTTTATTTTCTTGTTACGATGATTTTCCAGTTCACTCTGAAATTCTTTGAACTTTTCAAATGTTTCAGACTTGTGTTTCATTAAGTAGATATACCCATATCTGCTCAAATCATCTGTGAAGGTGAGAAAATAACGATACTCGCCGCGAGCCTCAACATTCATTGGACCACAAACATCAGTATGTATGATCTCCAACAAATCAGTTGCTCGCTCCATAGTTCCGGAGAACGGCGTTTTAGTCATCTTGCCCATGAGGCACGGTTCGCAAGTACCAAGTGATTCCAAAAGCCCATCAGTATGGAGTTTCTTCATGCGCTTTACACTGATATGACCTAAACGGCAATGCCACAAATAAGTTGCACTATCGTTATCAAGTCTGCATCTTTTGGTTTCAACACTATGAATATGTGTATCACTACTATCGAGATTCAATAAAAATAGACCACTCTTCAAGGGTGCATGACCATAAAAGATATTACTCATATAAATAGAACAACCATTATTCTCTGATTTAAATGAATAACCGTCTCGCATCAAACAAGATCCAGATATAATGTTCATGCTCAACGCTGGCACCAAATAACAATTATTTAGGTCTAAAACTAATCCCGATGGTAGATGTAGAGGTAGCGTGCTGACCGCGATCACATCGACTTTGGAACCATTTCCCACGCGCATCGTCACCTCGTCCTTAGCCAATCTTCGCTTAATTCGTAGTCCCTGTTTCGAGTTGCAAATATTAGCAACAGAACCAGTATCAAATACCCAGGTGCTACTGCGAGCATTAGTAAGGTACACATCAATAACATGTATATCACATATACCTTTGTTCACTTTGCCATCCTTCTTATCCGCCAAATACTTGGGGCAGTTCCGCTTCCAGTGTCCAGTCTGCTTGCAGTAAAAGCACTCAGTTTCAGGCTTAGGTCCAGACTTGGGTTTCTTCTCTTGAGCAGCAACTTGCTTGCTGTTCTTTTTAAAGTTCCCCTTCTTCTTCCCTTTGCCCTTTTTCTTGAAACTGGTGGTCTTGTTAACCATCAACACTTGATGCTCCTTTTTGATTTCTACCTCCGCAGCTTTTAGTATTGTGAAGAGCTCGGGAATAGTTTTGTTCATCCCTTGCATATTATAGTTCATCACGAAGCTCTTGTAGCTTGGTGGCAGTGATTGGAGAATTCTATCAATGACACTATCATCAGGAAGATTAACTCCCAGTTGAATCAAGTGATTATTATACCCAGAAATTTTGAGTATGTGTTCACTGACAGAACTACTCTCCTCCATCTTGCAGCTATAGAACTTATTGGAGACTTCATATCTCTCAATCCGGGCATTTGATTGAAATATTAACTTCAACTCCTGAAACATCTCATATGCTCCATGACGTTCAAAACGTCATTGAAGACCCGGTTCTAAGCCGTAAAGCATGGCACACTGAACTATCGAGTAGTCATCAGCTTTGCTCTGCCAGACGTTCTTAACGTCGTCAGTTGCATCAGCAGCAGGCCTGGCACCCAGCGGTGCTTCCAGGACGTAACTTTTCTGTGCAGCAATGAGGATAATCCTCAGGTTACGGACCCAGTCCGTGTAATTGCTACCATCATCTTTCAACTTTGCTTTCTCAAGGAACACATTAAAATTTAACGGAACAACAGCACGAGCCATCTATCTACAAACAAACATAGACAAGCAAAATACTATCAGGTACTAAGTTCATGATAAATTTAAGTTCAATTAATCATATTACTAAAGAACTCCCACTTAGACAGACATCTCTCTGGTCATCTAAGTGATCACGTGATCCAAATCAACTAAACCATGTCCGATCATCACGTGAGATGGAGTAGTTTCAATGGTGAACATCACTATGTTGATCATATCTACTATATGATTCACGTTCGACCTTTCGGTCTCCGTGTTTCGAGGCCATATCTGTATATGCTAGGCTCGTCAAGTATGACCTGAGTATTCCGCGTGTGCAACTGTTTTGCACCCGTTGTATTTGAACGTAGAGCCTATCACACCCGATCATCACGTGGTGTCTCAGCACGAAGAACTTTTGCAACGGTGCATACTCAGGGAGAACACTTCTTGATTATTAAGTGAGAGATCATCTTAAAATGCTACCGTCAATCAAAGCAAGATAAGATGCATAAAGGATAAACATCACATGCAATCAATATAAGTGATATGATATGGCCATCATCATCTTGTGCTTGTGATCTCCATCTTCGAAGCACCGTCGTGATCACCATCGTCACCGGCGCGACACCTTGATCTCTATCGTAGCATCGTTGTCGTTACGCCATCTATTGCTTCTACGACTATCGCTACCGCTTAGTGATAAAGTAAAGCAATTACAGGGCGTTTGCATTTCATACAATAAAGCGACAACCATATGGCTCCTGCCAGTTGCCGATAACTTCGGTTACAAAACATGATCATCTCATACAATAAAATATAGCATCACGTCTTGACCATATCACATCACAACATGCCCTGCAAAAACAAGTTAGACGTCCTCTACTTTGTTGTTGCAATTTTTACGTGGCTGCTACGGGCTTAGCAAGAACCGTTCTTACCTACGCATCAAAACCACAATGATAGTTTGTCAAGTTGGTGCTGTTTTAACCTTCGCAAGGACCGGGCGTAGCCACACTCGGTTCAACTAAAGTGAGAGAGACAGACACCCGCCGGTCACCTTTAAGCAACGAGTGCTCATAGCGGTGAAACCAGTCTCGCGTAAGCGTACGCGTAATGTCGGTCTGGGCTGCTTCATCTCACAATGCTGCTGAACCAAAGTATGACATGCTGGTAAGCAGTATGACTTATATCGCCCACAACTCACTTGTGTTCTACTCGTGCATATAATATCAACGCATAAAACCTAGGCTCTGATACCACTGTTGGGGAACATAGTAATTTCAAAAAAATTCCTACGTACACGCAAGATCATGGTGATGGCATAGCAACGAGAGGGGAGAGTGTCCGTCCACGTACCCTCGTAGACCGTAAGCGGAAGCGTTATGACAACGCGGTTGATGTAGTCGTACATCTTCATGATCCGACCGATCCAAGCACCGAACGTACGGCACCTCCGAGTTCAGCACACGTTCAGCTCGATGACGATCCCCGGGCTCTGATCTAGCAAAGATTCGGGGATGAGTTCCGTCAGCACTACGGCGTGGTGACGATGATGATGCTCTACCGGCGCAGGGCTTCGCCTAAACTCCGCGACGATATGACCGAGGTGGAATATGGTGGAGGGGGGGCACCGCACACGGCTAAGGAACGATCCATAGATCAAATTGTGTGTTATGGGGTGCCCCCCTGCCCCCGTATATAAAGGAGGGAGGGGGAGGTGCGGCCGGCCCCCTTGGGACGCGCCTGGAGGAGTCCTACTCCCACCGGGAGTAGGACTCCCCCCTCTTGCCTTGGTGGAGAAGGAAAGGGGGAAGGGGAAAGAGGAAAGGGGGGCGCCGCCCCCCCTTCCTTGTCCTATTCGGACTAGGGGGGAGGGGGCGCGCGGCCTGCCCTGGCCGGCCCTCCTCTTCTCCCTCATGGCCCACTAAGGCCCATTAACCCCCGGGAGGGTTCCGGTAACCCCCCGGTGTTCCGGTAAAATCCCGATTTCACCCGGAACCTTTCCGATGTCCAAACATAGGCTTCCAATATATCAATCTTTATGTCTCGACCATTTCGAGACTCCTCGTCATGTCCGTGATCACATCCGGGACTCCGAACAAACTTCGGTACATCAAAACTTATAAACTCATAATAAAACTGGCATCGTAACGTTAAGCGTGGGGACCCTATGGGTTCGAGAACTATGTAGACATGACCTAGAACCATTCTCGGTCAATAACCAATAGTGGGACCTGGATGCCCATATTGGTTCCTACATATTCTACGAAGATCTTTATCGGTCAAACCGCATAACAACATACGTTGTTCCCTTTGTCATCGGTATGTTACTTGCCCGAGATTTGATCGTCGGTATCCAATACCTAGTTCAATCTCGTTACCGGCAAGTCTCTTTACTCGTTCCGTAATGCATCATCCTGTAACCAACTCATTTGGTCACATTGCTTGCAAGGCTTATAATGATGTGCATTACCGAGAGGGCCCAGAGATACCTCTCCGACAATCGGAGTGACAAAACCTAATCTCAAAATACGCCAACTCAACATGTACCTTCGGAGACACCTGTAGTACTCCTTTATAATCACCCAGTTACGTTGTGACGTTTGCTAGTACCCAAAGTGTTCCTCCGATAAACGGGAGTTGCATATTTCTCATAGCTACAGGAACATGTATAAGTCATGAAGAAAGCAATAGCAGTATACTAAACGATCAAGTGCTAGGCTAACGGAATGGGTCATGTCAATCACATCATTCTTCTAATGATGTGATCCCATTAATCAAATGACAACACATGTCTATGGTTAGGAAACATAACCATCTTTGATTAATGAGCTAGTCAAGTAGAGGCATACTAGTGACTATATGTTTGTCTATGTATTCACACATGTATCATGTTTCCAGTTAATACAATTCTAGCATGAATAATAAACATTTATCGTGATATGAGGAAATAAATAATAACTTTATTATTGCCTCTAGGGCATATTTCCTTCAGTTTTGTTATAAATGTCATGCTCTATCCATCCATGCCCTGGTTGCGTTTATAGCTTGCTGTAGCTTGTTCATATCTTGCTCCAAAGTTGCTAAATAATGTTGCTGTCAGCCTGTTAACATTAAGTTCAGTTGTTGCCATGATTGTTGTTAGTGATCCATGCACCCTATGAACTTACTCTTGCCATGCTTAGCTTCATAAACATGCCTTCTTACTATTGGTTGCCTTGCCATGCCATGTAATGCTCTGTGGTGAGTGTTACAAGCTCACCAACATGCCTACTTATTGTTGTTCCTGCTATGTCATGTTTGCTGAATCAGTTAACGAAACTTGCTATGTTTACATGGGTGCCATCATTTCTTCTGATCCTTTTTGGCTCATGGTCAGTACGGGAATTTTGTTCTATGCAATTAGTAGATTCATGCCATGCCTTTGTTTGACATAATAAGTTCCTGTAACATGTTGTTTGATAGCTCTAAACATTGCAACCTGATGTTATTTCTGCAAAGTCTGAAACTGTTATTAATTGCAATCTTGCCATGTGTGTTTGAGCATGTTCTAGTGATTTTTGGAGATAGCTCAGTGTTCATGTTTTGTTATGCTTTACCTGTACATCATGTCCATGCCTTTTGTTCTCATGTTGGGGTGCTATAGCATATTGTTTTGAGGCTTGCAATATGCCTAGTTGCTGTTTTGGATAGATTGTTGCTATAACTTGTTTCATGTGTGTGTGTTGAACCGTTGCTCCGTTTTGAGTGTGCCCTATATGAAACTTGCTTGTTTTTGTGTGTAGTTTCATATTATCATGTTGCATCCATGTTTTGAGGTGTTTGCTTGATGTTTGTATGCATTTTGCATCAATGCCATGCTTAACTTGTTTTGCTCATATCTTCTAGGCCGTAGCTCCGAATTAAATGAACTTTATATGTAACTTGATTAGAATCTCGTGTAGATCATCTTGGTGCATCTTAACTTGCTGTTTAACAACTTGAACATAAGGTTTATTCAGATCTGGACCAATTTCGAAATTTGCATATGAGGACTTACCGGATTTGTTATATGTTGTTCCCGGTCTCATTTAAACTTGCCTTGATGTGTTGCTTTTATTTGCATCATCTCTTGCCACGAGTAGCTTCATGTAGTCTTGTCTTGCATCATGCTTGTTGCGCATCATGTCTTGTTTATGTGTGGTTTGTTTACCATGTTGTGTGCTTCTTCTCGATAGTTCCCGTATCGTTGCGATCGTGAGGATTCGTTCGTCTACGCTTGGTTTGTCTTCATGGCTTCATCTCCTTCATGGACTCGTTCTTCTTCCTTGCGGGATTTCAGGCAAGATGACCGCTACCCTGGATCTCACTACTATCATTGCTATGCTAGCTGCTTCGTTCTATCGCTATGCTGCGTTACCTATCTTTTGTTTATCAAGACTCCCAAATTGCCATGAACCTCTAACCTTTGACACCCTTCCTAGCAAACCATTGCTTGGCTATGTTACTGCTTTGCTCAGCCCCTCTTATAGCGTTGTTAGTTGCAGGTGAAGTTGAAGATTGCTCCATGGTGGACAGGATTATGTTGGGATATCACAATATCTCTTATATTATTATCAATGCATCTATAGACTTGGTAAAGGGTGGAAGACTCGGCCTTATGCCTGGTGTTTTGTTCCACTCTTGCCGCCCTAGTTTCCGTCATACCGGTGTTATGTTCCTGGATTTTGCGTTCCTTATGCGGTTGGGTGATTTATGGGACCCCCTTGACAGTTCGCTTTGAATAAAACTCCTCCAGCAAGGCCCAACATTGGTTTTACCATTTGCCTCACCACCACCTATATTTCCCTTGGGAGTAATTAACCCAAGGGTCATCTTTATTTTAGCCCCCCCGGGCCAGTGCTTGTTGTAAGGGCATATTTATCCCTCAGGTGTTTTGGTGATTGATGACAATGCATTTGCGGACTAATCGTGTGCCTTGAGTTTCTCAGATACTTCATCTCTAGGCATGAGACGATTCGGTGCCCCTCAGAGACTATTGAAGTCGGCGTTGTTCTACGTTTCTCTTTGGTGGATTTGAGTCGTAGGAGAGCCGTACTATTAAGAGGGGGTCCGCGTCGGAAAGGTTTGGGTGGAATCAACACGTACACTTGTTCCTCCTTTCCCTGCATTTTGGATCTTCCCTTTGTTATCTAGGTTGTGCGGGAATCTGACGACTAATGCTGTACTTGCGGTAGTACCGCAGGTACACGCGGTAGTACCGCTGTGTGTCACGGTAGTACCGCTCATCTGGAGCGGTAGTACCGCGGCTCCCAGGCCTTGTGCCGCTCTGGTGCGGTAGTAGGGGCGGATGTAATTTTTTACATCCGCGCCCTCCACGGTAGTACCGCTCGTCCAGCGCGGTAGTACCGCGGGGGCCCACGGTAGTACCGCTCCCTAGGAGTCGTAGTACCGTGGCCCTCCTACCTAGTACCGCAGTGTCGCGATAGTAGGCGCGGATGTAATTTTTTACATCCGCGCCCGTACGGTAGTACCGCGCCTCGCGAGCGGTAGTACCGCGTCGGATTTTTGTACCACCTCAGTTTCAGCGGAAGTAGGCACGGATGTAATTTATTTCATCCGCGCCCTTCCCAGGCCGTGACTTTCCTGCCTAGCGGTAGTACCGCAAGTGGGTGCGGTAGTACCGCGCAAGCGGTAGTACTGCCCCCTTGTCAGGCTAGTTCCGACCTATGCTGCTGTCACGGTAGTACTGTGGCCAGCCACGGTAGTACCGCACAGCCTCGCGGTAGTACCGCACCCTGGAGCGGTAGTACCGCGTGTCGCGGGCTGAACATGTGGATAACGGTTGGATTTTTCCCTCGACTATATAAGGGGTGTCTTCTACCTCTAGTTGACTACCTCTTCCACCTCCAAGCTCCATTGTTGCTCCAAGCTCCATTTTCACTCGATCTCTCTCCCTAGCCAATCAAACTTGTTGATTTGCTTGGGATTGGGTGACAAGTGCCCGATCTACACTTCCACCACAGGATATTTGATTCCCCCACTTATCCCTAGCGGATCTTGTTACTCTTGGGTGTTGAGCACCCTAGACGGTTGAGGTCACCTCGAAGCCATACTCCATTGTGGTGAAGCTTCGCGGTATTGTTGGGAGCCTCCAAGTGTTGTGGAGATTGCCCCAATCTTGTTTGTAAAGGTCCGATTGCCGCCTTCAAGGGCTCCAATAGTGGAATCACGGCATCTCGCATTGTGTGAGGGCATGAGGAGATTACGGTGGCCCTAGTGGCTTGTTGGGGAGCATTGTGCCTCCACACCGCTCTAACGGAGATGTACTTCCCCTTAAAAGGAAGGAACTTCGGTAACACATCCTCGTCTCCACCGGCTCCACTCTTGGTTATCTTGTCCCTTTACTTTTGCAAGCTTACTTGTGCTATATCCATTGCTTGCTTGTGTGCTTATTGTCTTTGCATCATATAGGTTGTCCACATAGTTGCACATCTAGACAACCTATTTCATTGCAAGTTTTAAATTGTTAAAAAAAAGTCTAAAAAGTGTTAGTTGCCTATTCACCCCCCTCTAGTCAACCATATTGATCCTTTCAATTGGTATCAGAGCCTCGTCTCTTTATTAAGGACTTTGCCGTCCGAAGAGTATGGTTGACGTCAACGACGGTGCGGGGGAACACTCCAGTGTGAATCCCATCTCGTCTTCGGCCGAAGGGGGAACCTCGGTCTCACGTGAGGAATTCAATGTGGCTTTAGACACATTGAAAACCTCCATGACGGACGAGGTTAAAAGCATGTTTACTGAATTTCTAGAGGGACTTAAACTATCTACCTCACCAATGAAAGTGGGTGATCCCACTAACAAGGTGACGGATGCTAACTCCGATAAGGGGGAAGCTAACAATGAAAAGAGTCCATCTACTAGTGGTAGAAATGGCACCAGCATCTTTGCCCATGTGGAACCCCCGGTGTATAGAGGACCGATCCCCTCTACTCATTTGAATCATGCCGGTCCTCCTCCTAAATATGTGAAAAATGAAGATTTTGATGCTTGGCTCTATCGCTTCAAGCGTCACTTAAAACATGTGAACACTAACCTTTGGAGAATTATTGAAGAAGGTTTCTATCCTCATGATCCAAGCAACTTCACTCCTCGAGAAGAAGTGGACAATCAATTCAATGAAAGTGATCTCTTCATCATCCAAGATGCAATCCTTCCCGAAGATCTCCCTTATCTTCGACCTCATGCCATGGCCAAAGAAGCATGGAAATGTGTCGAGCGTCTCTATCGAGGAAGTGCTAGCATTCAACGCTCCAACTATGAAGTGGTGCAAGATGAGGCCGATGAGTTTGCAATGAAAGAGGATGAAGAACCTCGTGAGCTCTTTCGAAGAGTGACCAAACTCGCGGTCGCACTTCGAGATCATGGAAGCAATGACACGGATGACAACTGGATCAAGTGCAAGTTCCTCAAGGCCATGATGCCCTACAACAAGGCCATGTCCTTCGTCATTCGCCAAAGACTGGACTTCCACTCCATGACCTCTAGTGAAGTGTTGGATGAGTTTGTTGCAATGAGCATCTTGGACAAGACCGCTGATAATGCGGTGCTCCGTTCCCAAAGGGCAAAGAAGCCCAATCTTGCCTTGAAGGCCAAGGTTAGTGTGGAAGAAGAAGAAGAAGAGGAAGATGAGGAGAGCAACCCCGAGGACACGAAGTATGATTATCATGAGCACATGGCTCTTGCCTCAAGACAGTTTTGGAGTAAGAAGACTACAAGACCCAACTTCAATAAGAACAACTCAAGTGGCCTCAAGGGGAAGCAACGAGTTAGAACTTGTTTCAACTGTGGAAATGTTAGCCATTTCGTTGCGGATTGTCCATACGAGAAGCGGGAAGACAATGGTGGCAAGTTCATTCGAAAAGACAAAGCCAAACCCTTCCCCAACAAGAACAACTTCACCAAGAAGACTCCTTCTCGCGGGTTGGTGGTTCAAGAAGAAAACCGTGAGGATGACGATGATGATGAAGATGGTCAAACAATGGCCATGGCATCCGTTGCCATTGTCTCAACTCCTCGGGTGTCTCTCTTCGATGCACCTAACGAGAACATCACCGCCAAGTGCCTCATGGCTAAGGCCACCAACAAGGTAACCCCAACATCAAAACCACCATTATTCCTAACCCTCCTTCAACGGATGACTTTGATAATGGTAAGGGGTCTAATGAGGAGATCAATGAATTTGAGTCCTTCATGAGTAAGCTCAAGGGCAAATCCAAGAAGCATTTCGTTGCTCTCTTGGAACAACTTGGTGAAGCCAATGACGTGATCGAGGCTCATGAAGAAACCATCACTAAGATGGAAAGTCATAGTCATGACTATGCCGATGAGATATCGGATCTCTCTAATGCTCTTGAGGAAGAGCGTGGGCATCGTTTGGCTCTTGAGGAGTCACACAACGATGGTCATGCTAAACTAAAGAAAGATCTTGATCATGCTCTTGTTATGTCTCGTGTTCTAGCTTCCGAGAAGGCTAAACGTGGGGTTGATCATGTTAGACTCACGGAGGAGTTTGATGTACTTGACAAGGCCCACAAGGTCTTGAAAGGTGCTCATGCCACCCTCAAGGAGTCTCATGCTCAACTCCAAGTTAAGCTAACCAAGGAAAAGGCCACATTTCCTCACATGGTCTTAATTGATAATGCAAATGCTACTAACCCATGTTGTGAGCATGTGCATCTTGTGGAGGAAAATGCCAAGTTGAAGGAACAACTCGAGAAAGGTCTTGTGTCATGCATACAAGGCGAGAAGAACCTAAATGACCTTTTGAGCAATCAAAAGGAAGTTGTGGGCAAGGAGGGAGTTGGGTTCGCACCCAAGTCCAAGAACAAGAAGAAGAACAAGGAGAAGAAGAGCAAGACCAATCGACCTCCTCCGCTCACACAAACCTTTGTGAAGGAGGGAGAAGGTGCTCCTAAGGAGAAGAATAACAATGGGAAGAGTGGTGAAGCCAAAGAGCGCAACGCCATCTCTCCCAACAAAGCCGGCGACTTTAACCCCTCTTATGTGTTGTGCCGTGCTAGCGATGGACATGTTTATGCTAAATTTGTTGGTTCTCCTTATGAGTACATTGAATGGTCTATTTGGGTTCCTAAGACCCTTGTTACTAACATAAAAGGACCCATTACTCAATGGGTACCTAAAACCAAGCATTGATCTCTTGTAGGTGTTTGCTTCCGGTGGGGGATCATGGTTGCTCGATAGTGGAGCAACAAATCATATGACCGGGAGCAAGGACTTGGTGGTGGACGTGCACAATATCCCATCTATGCCCACCAATGTCGAATGGGGTGATGCCTCACATTCTAAGGTATTGGGTCTTGGCAAGGTTGTCATTTCTCATGATCTAACGATCGAGAAGGTCATGCTTGTTGAGTCCCTTGCGTTCAATTTACTTTCCGTTCGTCAACTCGCACTCATGGGTTTTGCCACCTTCTTTGATATTGATACCGTGGCCCTCTTGTGGAGCAAGACTCTTAAAGTAGCCTTTGTTGGGCATGTCGAGAACGGTCTCTATGTGGTTAACTTCTCGGAGCAACCCACTAAGACCGCGACATGCCTAATGGCTAAAGTTGATGTGGGATGGCTTTGGCATCGCCGTTTAGCCCACGTCAATATGAGATCTTTGCAAAGTCTTCTCAAGGGGGACCATGTTCATGGACTAACAAATGTTAGTTTTGCCAAAGATCGTGGTTGCAGTGCTTGTATCGAAGGAAAGCTTCATGAGACGGCTCACCCTCCCACGACTATCATCTACTCGAAGAGACCCTTGGAGCTTCTCCACGTGGACCTCTTTGGGCCTCCATCCTTTGATAGTCTTGGGGGTAGAAAGTATTGCTTGGTGATAGTGGATGATTATTCAAGATACACTTGGGTATACTTCTCCAAGAGGAAGAGTGAGACTCAACAAACCGTCATCGACTTTGCAAATGAAGCTCAACGCCAACACAATGCAAAGATCTTGACAATAAGAAGTGACAACGGCATCGAGTTCAAGAACTACACCTTGGATGAGTTTCTTAGTGATGAAGGGATCAAGCATCAATATTCTGCACCATATACCCCTCAACAAAATGGTGTTGTGGAGAGGAAGAACCAGACGTTGATGGATGCGGCAAGGACCATGATGGCGGAGTTCAAGTCTCCATACAACTTCTGGGCCGAAGCCATCAACACAGCTTGTCATGCATCCAATCGGCTCTATCTCCGCAAAGGCTTGAACAAGACTCCATATGAGATACTCACCAGGAACAAGCCCAATCTCAAGTACTTCCGGGTGTTCGGGTGTAAGTGTTTCATTCTCAAGAAAGGTGTTCGTTTGTCTAAATTCGAAGCTAGAGCTCATGAGGGCATATTTGTTGGTTATGCTACAAACTCTCATGCTTACCGTGTTCTCAACAAGTCCAACGGACTCATTGAGGAGATGTGTAACGTAGAGTTTGATGAAAACAACGGCTCCCAAGTGGAGCAAAGTGGTACTTGTGATGTAGGTGATGAAATTCCTCCCCAAGCCATAAGAAGAATGGGTATTGGTCATATCCTACCCATTGAGGAACCCCTTGTGGCCGAAGGAGAAGGACAATGCTCCACTCAAGTGGAGCCATCACCTCCCCAAGACCCACACGCTTTCGAAGATCAAGGTGAAGGCCCTCACCTTCATGAACAAGACCAAGGGCAAGATCAACCTCAAGATGGAGGTGAACCTCTAAATGATGCCCAAGGTCAAGTTCTCCCCCTCGAGCAAGTTCAAGATCATGAGCAAGCTCAAGACGGCGCTCAAGATGATCAAGTTAACCTTCCTCCCTCCACACCCGAGGAAGAATTAGAGCGTCGTGCCGTGAAGATTGCTTCCAAACTCACCACCCAAGGCCATCTCATGGAAAACGTGGTTGGAAGTCTAAGAAAGGAGGTAAGCACTCGTAGACAATTAGCAAACTATTGTGAACATCATGCGTTTGTCTCTTGTGTTGAACCCCAAAAGGACTATGAGGCGCTCGAAGACTCGGATTGGCTCAATGCCATGCATGAAGAACTCAACAACTTCGAGTACAACAAGGTGTGGAGATTGGTGCCAAGACCTTCGGGGAACCACAACGTCATTGGAACAAAGTGGATCTTCAAGAACAAGCAAGATGCTCATGGGAACATCATTCGCAACAAGGCAAGATTGGTAGCACAAGGCTACTCCCAAGTCAAGGGCATCGACTACGGTGAAACCTTTGCTCCCGTTGCTCGTCTTGAATCCATTCGTTTGTTGATTGCTTATGCTTCCCATCACAACTTTAAGTTGCAACAAATGGATGTGAAAAGTGCTTTTCTTAATGGTCCCATTAATGAGTTGGTTTATGTCAAGCAACCCCCTGGGTTCGAGGACCCCTACTTCCCGGATCATGTGTATCAACTCGATAAGGCACTCTATGGCCTTAAACAAGCCCCACGTGCGTGGTATGACCTCCTTACCGAGTTGCTACAAGATCGTGGATTTGAAGTAGGACAAATCGATCCCACTCTTTTTACTAAGAAGGTCAAAGGGGAGTTGTTTGTATGCCAACTATATGTTGATAATATTATCTTTGGTTCTCCTAACAAAGCTTTCAATGAGGAATTTTCCGCTCTCATGACCTCCAAGTTCAAGATGTCTTCGATGGGAGATTTGAAGTTCTTCCTTGGGTTTGACATCAAACAACGAAGAGAAGGAACCTTCATCAACCAAGCCAAATACACTCAAGACATGCTTAAAAGATTCAAGCTAAGTGATGTCAAGCCGGCTTCTACACCAATGCCTACCAAGTGCCAACTTGACATCGATCCCAATGGTAAAGCGGTGGATCAAAAGGTATATCGCTCCATGATTGGCTCCTTGCTTTACCTTTGTGCATCTAGACCGGATATCATGTTGAGTGTGGGGATGTGTGCATGGTTTCAAGCCGCACCAAAGGAAAGTCACTATGTGGCGGTCAAGAGAATCTTTCGATATTTGGCTCATACCCCAAACTTTGGCTTATGGTACCCAAGAGGAGCAAATTTCAAGCTTGAAGGTTTCACGGATTCCGATTGGGCGGGGGACAAAGTGGATAGGAAGTCCACTTCCGGAGGGTGCCAATTTCTTGGTTGCTCTTTGGTAAGTTGGTCTTCCAAGAAGCAAAGTTGTGTGTCTCTCTCGTCCACCGAAGCGGAGTATGTCGCGGCCGGTAGTTGTTGTGCTCAACTCCTATGGATGAGGCAAACTTTAAAGGAGTACGGTGTCATTTGTGACAAAGTGCCTCTTTGGTGTGATAATGAAAGTGCCATCAAGATTTCTCTCAACCCGGTATAACACTTCAAGACGAAGCACATTGAGATTCAGTATCACTTCATCCGGGATCACATTAGGCGAGGGGAGATCGAGCTCAAGTATGTCAACACTCATGATAACCTTGCAGATATTTTCACGAAGCCCTTGGATGAAGCAAGATTTCGCGAGTTAAGGCATGAGCTAAATATCATTGATTTGAGCTATGTGACTTGAACCCGTACACCCCCCACCACACTCAACGTGTTGTCTAGTTTAGGTGTAGGCATGGACATAGGGGGAGTGTTGTTCTCTCAATGAACTCTCCCTCCCCCCATTATGCATAAATCGATCACCTCTTTCACATTAGCCATTTTTAATGGTACTTGTGCTTCAAAGACGAGTTTCGGTCATGGGCCCAAGGATAATTCTTCGCGGTGCCATACCATCTAACTCAAACATAGGTGGCTTCGGCCACCGCCCTCTCTCCTCGAGAGGCTTTGTTGCTTGGTGGTTTCTTGTTGTCTTTTTGCCTCTGGTTTGTGCGTGTTCTTGTGGTTTCTGGTGTGTGAAAAGTTTTCGTGCAAAGGCTTTTTTCTTCTCGTGTTGAAACTTGCGGTGACTTGAGCTCACAGTACTACCGCGGCCAGCTACGGTACTACCATAGCCAGCCACGATACTACCGTCACCACGCGGCAGTAATTTTTTACTGCCGCCTGGTTGAGCGGTACTACCGCCTCGGCGCGGTACTTCCGCCCGAGTGGTACTACCGCGATGATACGCAGTACTACCGCTCCGGTTCGAGTGCGTGGGGATAAGGACGGGCAGGGGGAGTTTTAACTCCCCATACCCATTCGTTGTCCTCTCTCTCCACGTCGCCTCCTTCTCTCCCTCGCTCAAGAACGGAGCCGACGTTCGTCGCCGGATCTCCTCCACCGGCTGCCCTCCCGTGATTCCGACCGGTGGGATCGTTCCCCACCACATGCTCTTGCTATGGACCAAGGTTTTTCCCCAACTCCCTCTCCGTGTTGATTGTGTTTAGTGTTTCTAGGTTTTGGGGGAGGCTTGTGTGTTCTTGAGATTCTTAGGCTTAATCTCTGCAAGAGTAGGATGAAGGAGCGTGGTATTACATAGGATTTATACTTGTATAGTTGTCTTGCGCTAGATCGGATCACTGTAGCACCGCCATTGTTTCGTGGTTCTTTTCAGATTCAAACCGCTGGTTGGATCTGACGCGACGCGGTACTACCGCCCGTCTGGCGCGGTACTACCGCTTGCACGGTACTACCTCCCATCAGGAGCGGTACTACCGCGCTCTGTGTGGTACTAAAATTTTACTTCCGCTCCAACCACGGTACTACCGCGTTTGGAGCAGTACTAATATTTTAGTACCGCAGGCAGTGGCTGTTCTACCGTGGCTCACATCTATCGCATGCCAACTTTCTCGTATGCCTTCTATGTGTTTCTTGTGCTTTTTCGTGGCCTTTGCATTGATCCTTTTGCGTCTTTGGTGTTTTGCGTGTGTGTCTCAGGTGGTGGCTCTCGCCGGTCCAACCCCAGTCATGACACTGGTTCCAAACCTCTGCGCAACCCAGGTGATGTACCAGAGGGCTCGTCTGCCTCCAAGCGCAATGTCAAGCACTCAGCTAGCAAGCACAAGGAGCCCGCTAAGGGCATGAATGAGATAGCCCAAGCTGATTATGTCCGTCTCAGGCAGCTTCACCCTTATGTGCACCCGCGTTCCACTGTCAGAGGCTGTGAGCTGTTCTGGAACAAGCAACAGACCAACATCTATCTGGATGTTATCAAGAACAAGCAGAATACCTATGTGGAGGTGAAGTGGATTGATATGCATCACATGAGGAAGGACAAGTTCCGTGACTACTTTGGAGAGGCTCTGGACTTGGTGGAGCAGTTTGGCATTGAGCATGTGTTAACCTTCCACCTCGACTATGACCCTGAGCTTATCTGCCAGTTCTTTGCCTCAGTCTACTTTCACTCCGATGAGGAACGGAGGATGACCTGGATGACCAATGGCCGTAAGCTGTCTGCTACCTGGAAGGAGTTCATGGATCTTCTCCAGGTTCCTGATGATGGGCTCAACTCTCCAGTGGGTGTGCGCCCCCATGCCAATGCTGAGTCTGCCAACAAGGATAGGCTTGCACCATTCATGGTTGAGAAGGCGCTCGCCAATGGCAAGACAACTCTGGTGCTCAACCCTTTTCTGGATATCATGTATCGCATCTTCCGCAACTCCTTGTTCCCTCGCATCGGTGACAAAGACAAGGTTCATGCCTATATGGTGGACATGATGCTCATCTGCGAGGAGGCTCGTTCGTCTCAGTCTCAGCCACTTGATGTCTCACACATCATGTGGTGTGAGCTCCAGTTTGCAGTGTTCAACCGCAAGGTGCCTATCTATGGGCCCTATCTGTTTTTGCTGATTTCGAAGACTTGGGAGAAGATGTTCCCTGACGAGGAGTTTCTTGCTCCAGACTGGGTTCGCCATGAGCCCATCTGCCTGCGTATCAAATCCAACTAGGCCAACACCACTACTCGTGCCGAGGCGACTGCTGCTAGGGCTGCTGTTGATGAGGAGGATGCTGGCGCCGAGGATGTTGCTGAGGGCCGTGCTGCTAGGCCGTCCCAGAGTGCCACTATGCCCTCATGGGCCAAGAAGCTGAAGGACAAGATGAAGACTCTTTTCTGCATGCAAGCCAAGGGGCAGTACATGACTCACGTGGCGTCCAGGGAGAGTCATCGCCGGGACAACAAGATCTTGCAGCTCTATGGTGAGGCAGTGCCTGGCGGGTCTGTGGAGCACATCACTCTAGAGGCCGAGTGGATGGAGAAGCAGGGCTACAGGTGGACTGAGTCTGAGGAGGATGTCGAGGAGAACATCCCTGCTGCCGAGGAGACCGACGGAGAGGCTTGGGACGAGTTCTCTGCTTGAGCCACCTCTTGTGTGTAGGTGTCCTCTCTGCCTTTTGGGCGTCTCGATGCCAAAGGGGGAGAGAGTGTAGGGATTTGCAAGTGTGTCGTGTGTTTGCTACTTTCTCGTTTGAAGTATTTGCTGCTTTCTCGTTTGAACCTCGGTAGCTTTACTTCGTATGGTGTAAGACATATGCACTCTATCTATCCTAGCGAGCTTGTGTTATATTGTGTTATCTTTATGCTATGCTATGCTTATTATCATGCCTTGGTCTCTAAAATATAGGGGGAGTGTTGATCCTAGTCTGTGTGCTATGCAGTCCAAAGCATTCATCTAAAGTGCACACATCTAGGGGGAGCCCGTCTATATTTTAGAGCGGTGGGGTTTGCCCCTGCTCTAAATTATCTTATCTATATGCAAAACCCGTGTTGTCATCAATCCACCAAAAAGGGGGAGATTTTAAGGGCATATTTATCCCTCAGGTGTTTTGGTGATTGATGACAACGCATTTGCGGACTAATCGTGTGCCTTGAGTTCCTCAGATACTTCATCTCTACGCATGAGACGATTCGGTGCCCCTCAGAGACTATTGAAGTCGGCGTTGTTCTACGTTTCTCTTTGGTGGATTTGAGTCATAGGAGAGCCGTACTATTAAGAGGGGGTCCGCGTCGGAAAGGTTTGGGTGGAATCAACACATACACTTGTTCCTCCTTTCCCTGCATTTTGGAGCTTCCCTTTGTTATCTAGGTTGTGCGGAAATCTGACGACTACTGCTGTACTTGCGGTAGTACCGCAAGTACACGCGGTAGTACCGCTGTGTGTCATGGTAGTACCGCTCATCTAGAGCGGTAGTACCGCAGCTCCTAGGCCTTGTGCCGCTCTAGTGCGGTAGTAGGGGCGGATGTAATTTTTTACATCCGCGCCCTCCACGGTAGTACCACTCGTCCAGCACGGTAGTACCGCGGGGGCCCACGGTAGTACTGCTCCCTAGGAGTCGTAGTACCGTGGCCCTCCTACCTAGTACCGCAGTGTCGCGATAGTAGGCGCGGATGTAATTTTTTACATCCGCGCCCGCATGGTAGTACCGTGCCTCGCGAGAGGTAGTACCGCGTCGGATTTTTGTACCACCTCAGTTTCAGCGGAAGTAGGCACGGATGTAATTTATTTCATCCGCGCCCTTCCCAGGCCGTGACTTTCCTGCCTAGCGGTAGTACCGCAAGTGGGTGCGGTAGTACCGTGCAAGCGGTAGTACTGCCCCCTTGTCAGGCTACTTCCGGCCTGTGCTGCTGTCGCGGTAGTACTGTGGTCATCCACGGTAGTACCGCACAGCCTCGCGGTAGTACCGCGCCCCTAGAGCGGTAGTACCGCGTGTCGCGGGCTGAACATGTGGATAATGGTTGGATTTTTTCCTCGACTATATAAGGGGTGTCTTCTACCTCTAGTTGACTACCTCTTCCACCTCCAAGCTCCATTGTTGCTCCAAGCTCCATTTTCACTCGATCTCTCTCCCTAGCCAATCAAACTTGTTGATTTGCTCGGGATTGGGTGACAAGTGCCCGATCTACACTTCCACCACATGATATTTGATTCCCCCCACTTATCCCTAGCGGATCTTGTTACTCTTGGGTGTTGAGCACCCTAGACGGTTGAGGTCACCTTGAAGCCATACTCCACTGTGGTGAAGCTTCATGGTATTGTTGGGAGCCTCCAAGTGTTGTGGAGATTGCCCCAATCTTGTTTGTAAAGGTCCGGTTGCGGCCTTCAAGGGCTCCAATAGTGGAATCACGGCATCTCGCATTGTCTGAAGGCGTGAGGAGATTACGGTGGCCCTAGTGGCTTCTTGGGGAGCATTGTGCCTCCACACCGCTCTAATAGAGACGTACTTCCCCTTAAAAGGAAGGAACTTCGGTAACACATCCTTGTCTCCACCGGCTCCACTCTTGGTTATCTTGTCCCTTTACTTTTGCAAGCTTACCTGTGCTATATCCATTGCTTGCTTGTGTGCTTATTGTCTTTGCATCATATAGATGAAGGAAATATGCCCTAGAGGCAATAATAAAGTTATTATTTATTTCCTTTTTCCATGATAAATGTTTATTATTCATGCTAGAATTGTATTAATCGGAAACATAATACATGTGTGAATACATAGACAAACATAGTGTCACTAGTATGCCTCTACTTGACTAGCTCGTGAATCAAAGATGGTTAAGTTTCCTAGCCATGGACAAAAGAGTTGTCATTTGATTAACGGGATCACATCATTAGGAGAATGATGTGATTCACATGACCCATTCCGTTAGCCTAGCACTTGATCGTTTAGTATGTTGCTATTGCTTTCTTCATGACTTATACATGTTCCTGTAACTATGAGATTATGCAACTCCCGTTTACCGGAGGAACACTTTGGGTGCTACCAAACGTCACAACGTAACTGGGTGATTATAAAGGAGTACTACAGGTGTCTCCGAAGGTACATGTTGGGTTGGCGTATTTCGAGATTAGGTTTTGTCACTCCGATTGTCGGAGAGGTATCTCTGGGCCCTCTCGGTAATGCACATCACTATAAGCCTTGCAAGCAATGTAGCTAATGAGTTAGTTACGGAATGATGCATTACGTAGCGAGTAAAGAGACTTGCCGGTAACGAGATTGAACTAGGTATTGGATACTGACGATCGAATCTCGGGCAAGTAACATACCAATGACAAAGGGAACAAAGTATGTTGTTATGCGGTTTGACCGATAAAGATCTTCGTAGAATATGTAGGAGCCAATATGGGCATCCAGGTTCCGCTATTGGTTATTGACCAAGAATAGTTCTAGGTCATGTCTACATAGTTCTCGAACCCGTAGGGTCCGCACGCTTAAGGTTTCGATGACAGTTATATTATGAGTTTATGAGTTTTGGTGTACCGAAGGAGTTCGGAGTCCCGGATGAGATCGGGGACATGACGAGGACTCTCGAAATGGTCGAGACGTAAAGATCGATATATTGGACGACTATTTTCGGAGTTCGGAAAGGTTCCGAGTGATTCGGGTATTTTTCGGAGTACCGGAGAGTTACGGGAATTCGCCGGGGAGTATATGGGCCTTATTGGGCCATACGGGAATTGAGGAGAGAGGCCGAAAGGAAGGAGGCGCGCAGCCCCCCTCTGGTCCGAATTGGACAGGGGGTGCGGCCCCTCTTTCCTTCCTCCTCTCCCCCTCTTTCCCCCTACTCCTACTCCAACAAGGAAGGAGGGAGTCCTACTCCCGGTGGGAGTAGGACTCCCCTTGGCGCGCCTCTCCCTGGCCGGCCGCCTCCTCCCCTTGCTCCTTTATATACGGGGGCAGGGGGGCACCCCATGACACACAAGTTGATCTACGGATCGTTCCTTAGCCGTGTGCGGTGCCCCCCTCCACCATATTCCACCTCGGTCATATCGTCGCGGAGTTTAGGCGAAGCCCTGCGCCGGTAGAGCATCATCATCATCACCACGCTGTCGTGCTGACGGAACTCATCCCCGAAGCTTTGCTGGATCGGAGCCCGGGGATCGTCATCGAGCTGAACGTGTGCTGAACTTGGAGGTGCCGTACGTTCGGTACTTGGATCGGTCGGATCGTGAAGACGTACGACTACATCAACCGCGTTGTCATAACGCTTCCGCTTACGGTCTACGAGGGTACGTGGACAACACTCTCCCCTCTCGTTGCTATGTCATCACCATGATCTTGCGTGTACGTAGGAAAGTTCATGAAATTACTACGTTCCCCAACAGTGGCATTCGAGCCTGGTTTTATGCGTAGATGTCATATGCACGAGTAGAACACAAGTGAGTTGTGGGCGATACAAGTCATACTGCTTACCAGCATGTCATACTTTGGTTCGGCGGTATTGTGAGATGAAGCGGCCCGAACCGACATTACGCGTACGCTTACGCGAGACTGGTTTCACTGTTACAAGCACTCGTGCTTAAAGGTGGCTGGCGGGTGTCTGTCTCTCTCACTTTAGCTGAATCGAGTGTGGCTACGCCCGGTCCTTGCGAAGGTTAAAACAGCACCAACTTGACGAACTATCGTTGTGGTTTTGATGTGTAGGTAAGAACGGTTCTTGCTCAGCCCGTAGCAGCCACGTAAAACTTGCAACAACAAAGTAGAGGACGTCTAACTTGTTTTTGCAGGGCATGTTGTGATGTGATATGGTTAAGACGTGATGAGATATAAGTTGTTGTATGAGATGATCATGTTTTGTTGAAGTTATCAGCAACTGGCAGAAGCTCTATGGTTGTCTCTTTGTTGCATAAGATGCAAGTGCCAAATAATTGCTTTACTTTATCGCTATGCGATAGCAATAGTTGCAAGAGCAATAGTTGGCAAGACGACCATGTGACGACACATTGATATAGATCAAGATGATGAAGATCATGGTGTCGTGCTGGTAACAATAGAGATCATGACAGTACTTTGGAGATGGAGATCAAAGGCGCAAGATGATCATGTCCATATCATGTCACATATTTTGATTGCATATGATGTTTATCTGTTATACATCTTATTCTGTTTTGTTTGACGGTAGCATTATAACATGATCTCTCACTAATTATCAAGAAGTGTTCTCCCTGAGTATGCACCGTTGCCCAAGTTCGTCGTGCCCAGACACCACGTGATGATCGGGTGTGATAAGCTCTACGTCCATCTAGAACGGGTGCAAGCCAGTTTTGCACACGCGGAATACTCAGGTTAAACTTGACGAGCATAGCATATGCAGATATGGCCTTGGAACACGGAGACCGAAAGGTCGAGCGTGAATCATATAGTAGATATGATCAACATAATGATGTTCACCATTGAAAGCTACTCCATTTCACGTGATGATCGGTTATGGTTTAGTTGATTTGGATCACGTGATCACTTAGAGGATTAGAGGGATGTCTTTCTAAGTGGGAGTTCTTAAGTAATATGATTAATTGAACTTAAATTTATCATGAACTTAGTCCTGGTAGTATTTTGCAAATTATGTTGTAGATTAATAGCTCGCGTTGTTGCTTTCATATGTTTATTTTGATATGTTCCTAGAGAAAATTGTGTTGAAAGATGTTAGTAGCAATGATGTGGATTGGATCCGTGATCTAAGGTTTATCCTCATTGCTGCATAGAAGAATTATGTCCTTGATGCACCGCTAGGTGACAAACCTATTGCAGGAGCAGATGCAGACGTTATGAATGTTTGGCTAGCTCAATATGATGACTACTTGATAGTTTAGTGCACCATGCTTAACGGCTTAGAATCGGGACTTCAAAGACGTTTTGAACGTCATGGATCATATGAGATGTTCCAGGAATTGAAGTTAATATTTCAAGCAAATACCCGAGTTGAGAGATATGAAGTCTCCAACAAGTTCTATAGCTAAAAGATGGAGGAGAATCGCTCAACTAGTAAGCATGTGCTCAGATTGTCTGGGTACTTCAATCGCTTGAATCAAGTGGGAGTTAATCTTCAAGATAAGATAGTGATTGACAGAATTCTCTAGTCACCATCACTAAGTTACTAGAACTTCGTGATGAACTATAGTATGCAAGGGATGAGGAAAACGATTCCCGAGCTCTTCGTGATGTTGAAATCGACGAAGGTAGAAATCAAGAAAGAGCATCAAGTGTTGATGATTGACAAGACCACTAGTTTCAAGAGAAGGGCAAAGCGAAAGAAAGGGAACTTTAAGAAGAATGACAAGCAAGTTTTCACTCCCGCGAAGAAGCCCAAAGCTGGACCAAAGCCTGAAACTGAGTGATTACACTGCAAAGGAAATGGTCACTGGAAGTGGAAATGCCCTGAATATTTGGTGGATAAGAAGGATGGCAAAGTGAACAAGGGTATATTTGATATACAGGTTATTGATGTGTGCCTTACTAGTGTTTATAGTAGCCCGTGAGTATTTATACTTGTTCGGTTGCTAAGATTAGTAACTCGAAATAGGAGTTACAGAATAAACAGAGACTAGTTGAAGGGGAAGTGACGATGAGTGTTGGAAGTAGTTCCAAGATTGATATGATCATCATCGCACACTCCCTATACTTTCGGGATTAGTGTTAAACCTAAATAAATGTTATTTGGCGTTTGCGTTGAGCATGAATATGATTTGATCATGTTTATTGCAATACAGTTATTCATTTAAAGTCAGAGAATAATTGTTGTTCTGTTTACATGAATAAAACCTTCAATGGTCATACACCCAATGAAAATAGTTTGCTGGATCTCGATCGTAGTGATACACATATTCATAATATTGATGCCAAAAGATGCAAAGTTAATAATGATAGTGCAACTTATTTGTGGCACTGCCGTTTGGGTCATATCGGTGTAAAGCGCATGAAGAAACTCCATAAAGATGGATTTTTGGAATCACTTGGTTATGAATCATTTGATGCTTGCGAACCGTGCCTTTTGGGCAAGATGACAAAAACTCCGTTCTCCAGAACAATGGAACAAGCTGCTGACTTATTGGAAATACCGATGTATGCGATCCAATGAGTGTTGATGCTCGTGGCAAGTATCGTTATTTTCTGACCTTCACAAGATGATTTGAGCAGATATGGGTATATCTACTTGATGAAACATAAGTCTGAAATAGTTGAAATGTTCAAAGAATTTTAGAGTGAAGGGGAAAAATCAACGTAACAAGAAAATAAAATTTCTGCGATCTGATCGCGGAGACGAATATTTGAGTTATGAGTTTGGTCTTCAATTAAAACAATGTGGAATAGTTTCACAGCTCACGCCACCTGGAACACCACCACTTAATGGTGTGTCCGAACGTCATAACAGTACTTTATTGGATATAGTGCAATCTATGATGTCTCTTATCGGTTTTACCACTATCGTTTTGGGGTTGTGCATTAGAGACAACTGCATTCACGTTAAATAGGGCACCATCAAAATCCGTTGAGACGATGCTTTATGAACTGTGGTTTGGCAAGAAACCAAAGTTGTCGTTTCCTAAACTTTGGGGCTGCGATGCTTATGTGAAGAAACTTCAACCAGATAAGCTCGAACCCAAATCGGAGAAATGTGTCTTCATAGGATACCCAAAAGAGACTATTGGGTACACCTTCTATCACAGATCTGAGGGCAAGATTTTTGTTGCTAAAATCAGATCCTTTCTAGAGAAGGAGTTTCTCTCGAAAGAAGTGAGTGGGAGGAAAGTAGAACTTAATGAGATAACTGTATCTACTCCCTTGTTGGAAAGTAGTTCATCACAAGAACCGGTTCCTGTGACAACTACACCAACTAGTGAGGAAGCTAATGATATTGATCATGAAACTTCAGATCGAGTTTCTACTAAACCTCATAGGTCTACCAGAGTAAGATCCGCACCAGAGTGGTACGGTAATCCTATTCTAGAAGTCATGTTACTTGACCATGATGAACCTACGAACTATGAGGAAGCGATGATGAGCCCAGATTCCGCAAAATGGCTAGAGGCCATGAAATCTGAGATGGGATCCATGTATGAAAACAAAGTATGGACTTTGGTTGACTTGCCCGATGATAAGCAAGCCATGTTAAATAAATGGATCTTCAAGAGGAAGACGGACACTGATAGTAGTGTTACTATCTACTAAGCTCGACTTGTTGTGAAATGTTTTCAACAAGATCAAGGTCTTAAATACGATGAGTTTTTCTCACTCATATCGAAGCTTAAGTCTGTCTGAATCATGTTAGCAATTGCCACATTTTATGAAATCTGGCAAATGGATATCAAAACTGCATTCCTTAATGGATTTATTAAAGAAGAGTTGTATATGATGCAACCAGAAAGTTTTTGTCAATCCTAAATATGCTAACAAAGTGTGCAAGCTCCAGAAATCCATTAATGGACTGGTGCAAGCATCTCGGAGTTGGAATATACGCTTTGATGAGTTGATCAAAGCATATCGTTTTATACATACTTTTGGAAAGAACTGTATTTACAAGAAAGTGAGTGGGAGCACTACAACATTTCTGATAAGTATATGTGAATGACATATTATTAATTGGAAATGATGTAGAATTTTCTGGAAAGCATAAAGGAGTGTTTGAAAGGAGTTTTTTTAAAGAAAGACCTCGGTGAAGCTGCTTACACATTGAGCATCAAGATCTATATAGATAGATCAAGACGCTTGATAAATTTTTCAATGAGTACATACCTTGATAAATTTTTTGAAGTAGTTCAAAATGGAACAGTCAAAGAAAGAGTTCTTGCCTGTGTTGCAAGGTATGAAATTGAGTAAGACTCAAATCTCGACCATGGCAGAAAATAGAAAGAGAATGAAAGTCATTCCCTATGCATCAGTCATAGGTTCTATAAAAGTATGCCATGCTATGGACCAGAACTATTGTATACTCTACCCTAGTTTGGCAAGGGAGTACAATAGTGATCTAAGAGTAGATCACTGGACATTGGTCAAAATTATCCTTAGTGGAATAAGGAGATGTTTCTCGATTATGGTGGTGATAAAAGAGTTCGTCGTAAAAGTTACATCGATGCAAACTTTTACATTGATCCAGATGACTCTAAGTCTCAATCTGGATACATATTGAAAGTGGGAGCAATTAGCTAGAGTAGCTCCATACAGAGCATTGTAGACATAGAATATTTGCAAAATACATACGACTGTGAATGTGACAGACCCGTTGACTAAGCTTCTCTCATGAGCAAAACATGATCACACCTTAGTACTCTTTGGGTATTAGCCACATAGCTATGTGAACTAGATTATTGACTCTAGTAAACCCTTTGGGTGTTGATCACATGATGATGTGAACTATGGGTATTAATCACATGCAGATGTGAATATTGGTGTTAAATCACATAGCGATGTGAACTAGATTATTGACTCTAGTACAACTGGGAGACTGAAGGAAATATGCCCTAGAGGCAATAATAAAGTTATTATTTATTTCCTTATTCCATGAAAAATGTTTATTATTCATGCTAGAATTGTATTAACCAGAAACATAATACATGTGTGAATACATAGACAAACATAGTGTCACTAGTATGCCTCTACTTGACTAGCTCGTGAATCAAAGATGGTTAAGTTTCCTAGCCATGGACAAAAGAGTTGTCATTTGATTAACGGGATCACATCATTAGGAGAATGATGTGATTGACAAGACCCATTCCGTTAGCCTAGCACTTGATCGTTTAGTATGGTTCTATTGCTTTCTTCACGACTTATACATGTTCCTGTAACTATGAGATTATGCAACTCCCATTTACCGGAGGAACACTTTGGGTGCTACCAAACGTCACAACGTAACTGGGTGATTATAAAGGAGTACTACAGGTGTCTCCGAAGGTACATGTTGGGTTGGCGTATTTCGAGATTAGGTTTTGTCACTCCGATTGTCGGAGAGGTATCTCTGGGCCCTCTCGGTAATGCACATCACTATAAGCCTTGCAAGCAATGTAGCTAATGAGTTAGTTACGGAATGATGCATTATGTAATGAGTAAAGAGACTTGCCGGTAACGAGATTGAACTAGGTATTGGATACCGACGATCGAATCTCGGGCAAGTAACATACCAATGACAAAGGGAACAAAGTATGTTGTTATGCGGTTTGACCGATAAAGATCTTCGTAGAATATGTAGGAGTCAATATGGGCATCCAGGTTCCGCTATTGGTTATTGACCAAGAATAGTTCTAGGTCATGTCTACATAGTTCTCGAACCCGTAGGGTCCGCACGCTTAAGGTTTCGATGACAGTTATATTATGAGTTTATGAGTTTTGATGTACCGAAGGAGTTCGGAGTCCCGGATGAGATCGTGGACATGACGAGGAGTCTTGAAATGGTCGAGACGTAAAGATCTATATATTGGACGACTATATTCGGAGTTCGGAAAGGTTCCGAGTGATTCGGGTATTTTTCGGAGTACCGGAGAGTTATGGGAATTCGCCGGGGAGTATATGGGCCTTATTGGGCCATACGGGAATTGAGGAGAGAGGCCGAAAGGAAGGAGGCGTGCAGCCCCCCTCTGGTCCGAATTGGACAAGGGGTGCAGCCCCTCTTTCCTTCCTCCTCTCCCCCTCTTTCCCCCTTCTCCTACTCCAACAAGGAAGGAGGGAGTCCTACTCCCGGTGGGAGTAGGACTCCCCTTGGCGCGCCTCTCCCTGGCCGGCCGCCTCCTCCCCTTGCTCCTTTATATACGGGGGCAGGGGGGCACCCCATGACACACAAGTTGATCTACGGATCGTTCCTTAGCCGTGTGCGGTGCCCCCCTCCACCATATTCCACCTCGGTCATATCGTCGCGGAGTTTAGGCGAAGCCCTGCGCCGGTAGAGCATCATCATCATCACCATGCTGTCGTGCTGACGGAACTCATCCCCGAAGCTTTGCTGGATCGGAGCCCGGGGATCGTCATCGAGCTGAACGTGTGCTGAACTCGGAGGTGCCGTACGTTCGGTACTTGGATCGGTCGGATCGTGAAGACGTACGACTACATCAACCGCGTTGTCATAACGCTTCCGCTTACGGTCTACGAGGGTACGTGGACAACACTCTCCCCTCTCGTTGCTATGTCATCACCATGATCTTGCGTGTACGTAGGAAAGTTCATGAAATTACTACGTTCCCCAACAGTGGCATCCGAGCCTGGTTTTATGCGTAGATGTCATATGCACGAGTAGAACACAAGTGAGTTGTGGGCGATACAAGTCATACTGCTTACCAGCATGTCATACTTTGGTTTGGCGGTATTGTGAGATGAAGCGGCCCGGACCGACATTACGCGTACGCTTACGCGAGACTGGTTTCACCGTTACGAGCACTCGTGCTTAAAGGTGGCTGGCGGGTGTCTGTCTCTCTCACTTTAGCTGAATCGAGTGTGGCTACGCCCGGTCCTTGCGAAGGTTAAAACAGCACCAACTTGACGAACTATCATTGTGGTTTTGATGTGTAGGTAAGAACGGTTCTTGCTCAGCCCGTAGCAGCCACGTAAAACTTGCAACAACAAAGTAGAGGACGTCTAACTTGTTTTTGCAGGGCATGTTGTGATGTGATATGGTCAAGACGTGATGAGATATAAGTTGTTGTATGAGATGATCATGTTTTGTTGAAGTTATCAGCAACTGGCAGAAGCTCTATGGTTGTCTCTTTGTTGCATAAGATGCAAGTGCCAAAAAATTGCTTTAATTTATCGCTATGCGATAGCAATAGTTGCAAGAGCAATAGTTGGCAAGACGACCATGTGACGACACATTGATATAGATCAAGATGATGAAGATCATGGTGTCGTGCCAGTAACAATAGAGATCATGACAGTACTTTGGAGATGGAGATCAAAGGCGCAAGATGATCATGTCCATATCATGTCACATATTTTGATTGCATATGATGTTTATCTGTTATACATCTTATTCTGTTTTGTTTGACGGTAGCATTATAACATGATCTCTCACTAATTATCAAGAAGTGTTCTCCCTGAGTATGCACCGTTGCCAAAGTTCGTCGTGCCCAGACACCACGTGATGATCAGGTGTGATAAGCTCTACGTCCATCTACAACGGGTGCAAGCCAGTTTTGCACACGCGGAATACTCAGGTTAAACTTGACGAGCATAGCATATGCAGATATGGCCTCGGAACACGGAGACCGAAAGGTCGAGCGTGAATCATATAGTAGATATGATCAACATAATGATGTTCACCATTGAAAGCTACTCCATTTCACGTGATGATCGGTTATGGTTTAGTTGATTTGGATCACGTGATCACTTAGAGGATTAGAGGGATGTCTTTCTAAGTGGGAGTTCTTAAGTAATATGATTAATTGAACTTAAATTTATCATGAACTTAGTCCTGGTAGTATTTTGCAAATTATGTTGTAGATTAATAGCTCGCGTTGTTGCTTTCATATGTTTATTTTGATATGTTCCTAGAGAAAATTGTGTTGAAAGATGTTAGTAGCAATGATGTGGATTGGATCCGTGATCTAAGATTTATCCTCATTGCTGCACAGAAGAATTATGTCCTTGATGCACCGCTAGGTGACAAACCTATTGCAGGAGCAGATGCAGACGTTATGAATGTTTGGCTAGCTCAATATGATGACTACTTGATAGTTTAGTGCACCATGCTTAACGGCTTAGAATCGGGACTTCAAAGACGTTTTGAACGTCATGGATCATATGAGATGTTCCAGGAATTGAAGTTAATATTTCAAGCAAATACCCGAGTTGAGAGATATGAAGTCTCCAACAAGTTCTATAGCTAAAAGATGGACGAGAATCGCTCAACTAGTAAGCATGTGCTCAGATTGTCTGGGTACTTCAATCGCTTGAATCAAGTGGGAGTTAATCTTCAAGATAAGATAGTGATTGACAGAATTCTCTAGTCACCATCACTAAGTTACTAGAACTTCGTGATGAACTATAGTATGCAAGGGATGAGGAAAATGATTCCCGAGCTCTTCGTGATGTTGAAATCGATGAAGGTAGAAATCAAGAAAGAGCATCAAGTGTTGATGATTGACAAGACCACTAGTTTCAAGAGAAGGGCAAAGCGAAAGAAAGGGAACTTTAAGAAGAATGACAAGCAAGTTGTCACTCCCGCGAAGAAGCCCAAAGCTGGACCAAAGCCTGAAACTGAGTGATTACACTGCAAAGGAAATGGTCACTGGAAGTGGAAATGCCCTGAATATTTGGTGGATAAGAAGGATGGCAAAGTGAACAAGGGTATATTTGATATACAGGTTATTGATGTGTGCCTTACTAGTGTTTATAGTAGCCCCTGACTATTTATACTTGTTCGGTTGCTAAGATTAGTAACTCAAAATAGGAGTTACAGAATAAACAGAGACTAGTTGAAGGGGAAGTGACGATGAGTGTTGGAAGTAGTTCCAAGATTGATATGATCATCATCGCACACTCCCTATACTTTCGGGATTAGTGTTAAACCTAAATAAATGTTATTTGGCGTTTGCGTTGAGCATGAATATGATTTGATCATGTTTATTGCAATACGGTTATTCATTTAAAGTCAGAGATTAATTGTTTTTCTGTTTACATGAATAAAACCTTCAATGGTCATACACCCAATGAAAATAGTTTGTTGGATCTCGATCGTAGTGATACACATATTCATAATATTGATGCCAAAAGATGCAAAGTTAATAATGATAGTGCAACTTATTTGTGGCACTGCCGTTTGGGTCATATCGGTGTAAAGCGCATGAAGAAACTCCATAAAGATGGATTTTTGGAATCACTTGGTTATGAATCATTTGATGCTTGTGAACCGTGCCTTTTGGGCAAGATGACAAAAACTCCGTTCTCCAGAACAATGGAACAAGCTACTCACTTATTGGAAATAATACATACCGATGTGTGCGATCCAATGAGTGTTGATGCTCGTGGCAAGTATCGTTATTTTCTGACCTTCACAAGATGATTTGAGCAGATATGGGTATATCTACTTGATGAAACATAAGTCTGAAATAGTTGAAATGTTCAAAGAATTTTAGAGTGAAGTGGAAAAATCAACATAACAAGAAAATAAAATTTCTGCGATCTGATCGCGGAGATGAATATTTGAGTTATGAGTTTGGTCTTCAATTAAAACAATGTGGAATAGTTTCACAGCTCACGCCACCTGGAACACCACAGCTTAATGGTGTGTCCGAACGTCATAACAGTACTTTATTGGATATAGTGCAATCTATGATGTCTCTTATCGGTTTTACCACTATCGTTTTGGGGTTGTGCATTAGAGACAGCTGCATTCATGTTAAATAGGGCACCATCAACATCCGTTGAGACGATGCCTTATGAACTGTGGTTTGGCAAGAAACCAAAGTTGTCGTTTCTTAAAGTTTGGGGCTGCGATGCTTATGTGAAGAAACTTCAACCAGATAAGCTCGAACCCAAATTGGAGAAATGTGTCTTCATAGGATACCCAAAAGAGACTATTGGGTACACCTTCTGTCACAGATCTGAGGGCAAGATTTTCGTTGCTAAAATCGGATCCTTTCTAGAGAAGGAGTTTCTCTCGAAAGAAGTGAGTGGGAGGAAAGTAGAACTTAATGAGATAACTGTATCTACTCCCTTGTTGGAAAGTAGTTCATCACAAGAACCGGTTCCTGTGACAACTACACCAACTAGTGAGGGAGCTAATGATATTGATCATGAAACTTCAGATCGAGTTTCTACTGAACCTCGTAGGTCTACCAGAGTAAGATCCGCACCAGAGTGGTACGGTAATCCTATTCTAGAAGTCATGTTACTTGACCATGATGAACCCACGAACTATGAGGAAGCGATGATGAGCCCAGATTCCGCAAAATGGCTAGAGGCCATGAAATCTGAGATGAGATCCATGTATGAAAACAAAGTATGGACTTTGGTTGACTTGCCCGATGATAAGCAAGCCATGTTAAATAGATGGATCTTCAAGAGGAAGACGGACACTGATAGTAGTGTTACTATCTACTAAGCTCGACTTGTTGCGAAATGTTTTCAACAAGATCAAGGTGTTAAATACGATGAGTTTTTCTCACTCGTATCGAAGCTTAAGTCTGTCTGTATCATGTTAGCAATTGCCACATTTTATGAAATCTCGCAAATGGATGTCAAAGCTGCATTCCTTAATGGATTTATTAAAGAAGAGTTGTATATGATGCAACCAGAAAGTTTTTGTCAATCCTAAATATGCTAACAAAGTGTGCAAGCTCCAACAATCCATCAATGGACTGGTGCAAGCAACTCGGAGTTGGAATATACGCTTTGATGAGTTGATCAAAGCATATGGTTTTATACAGACTTTTGGAAAGAACTGTATTTACAAGAAAGTGAGTGGGAGCACTACAACATTTCTGATAAGTATATGTGAATGACATATTATTAATTGGAAATGATGTAGAATTTTCTGGAAAGCATAAAGGAGTGTTTTAAAGAAAGACCTCGGTGAAGCTGCTTACACATTGAGCATCAAGATCTATATAGATAGATCAAGACGCTTGATAAATTTTTCAATGAGTACATACCTTGATAAATTTTTTGAAGTAGTTCAAAATGGAACAGTCAAAGAAAGAGTTCTTGCCTGTGTTGCAAGGTATGAAATTGAGTAAGACTCAAATCCCGACCACGGCAGAAAATAGAAAGAGAATGAAAGTCATTCCCTATGCATCAGTCATAGGTTCTATAAAAGTATGCCATGCTATGGACCAGAACTATTGTATACTCTGCCCTAGTTTGGCAAGGGAGTACAATAGTGATCTAAGAGTAGATCACTGGACATTGGTCAAAATTATCCTTAGTGGAATAAGGAGATGTTTCTCGATTATGGAGGTGATAAAAGAGTTCGTCGTAAAAGTTACATCGATGCAAACTTTTACATTGATCCAGATGACTCTAAGTCTCAATCTGGATACATATTGAAAGTGGGAGCAATTAGCTAGAGTAGCTCCATACAGAGCATTGTAGACATAGAATATTTGCAAAATACATACGGCTCTGAATGTGACAGACCCGTTGACTAAGCTTCTCTCACGAGCAAAACATGATCACACCTTAGTACTCTTTGGGTATTAGGCACATAGCTATGTGAACTAGATTATTGACTCTAGTAAACCCTTTGGGTGTTGATCACATGATGATGTAAACTATGGGTATTAATCACATGCAGATGTGAATATTGGTGTTAAATCACATAGCGATGTGAACTAGATTATTGACTCTAGTGCAAGTGGGAGACTGAAGGAAATATGCCCTAGAGGCAATAATAAAGTTATTATTTATTTCCTTATTCCATGATAAATGTTTACTATTCATGCTAGAATTGTATTAACCGGAAACATAATACATGTGTGAATACATTGACAAACATAGTGTCACTAGTATGCCTCTACTTGACTAGCTCGTGAATCAATGATGGTTAAGTTTCCTAGCCATGGACAAAAGAGTTGTCATTTGATTAACGGGATCACATCATTAGGAGAATGATGTGATTGACATGACCCATTCCGTTAGCCTAGCACTTGATCGTTTAGTATGTTGCTATTGCTTTCTTCATGACTTATACATGTTCCTGTAACTATGAGATTATGCAACTCCTGTTTACCGGAGGAACACTTTGGGTGCTACCAAACGTCACAACGTAACTGGGTGATTATAAAGGAGTACTACAGGTGTCTCCGAAGGTACATGTTGGGTTGGCGTATTTCGAGATTAGATTTTGTCACTCCGATTGTCGGAGAGGTATCTCTGGGCCCTCTCGGTAATGGACATCACTATAAGCCTTGCAAGCAATGTAGCTAATGAGTTAGTTAAGGATTGATGCATTACGTAACGAGTAAATAGACTTGCCGGTAACGAGATTGAACTAGGTATTGGATACCGACGATCGAATCTCGGGCAAGTAACATACCAATGACAAAGGGAACAAAGTATGTTGTTATGCGGTTTGACCGATAAAGATCTTCTTAGAATATGTTGGAGCCAATATGGGCATCCAGGTTCCGCTATTGGTTATTGACCAAGAATAGTCCTAGGTCATGTCTACATAGTTCTCGAACCCGTAGGGTCCGCACGCTTAAGGTCTCGATGACAGTTATATTATGAGTTTATGAGTTTTGATGTACCGAAGGAGTTCGGAGTCCTGGATGAGATCGGGGACATGACGAGGAGTCTCGAAATGGTCGAGACGTAAAGATCGATATATTGGACGACTATATTCGGAGTTCGGAAAGGTTCCGAGTGATTCAGGTATTTTTCGGAGTACCGGAGAGTTACGGGAATTCGCCGGGGAGTATATGGGCCTTATTGGGCCATACGGGAATTGAGGAGAGAGGCCGAAAGGAAGGAGGCGCGCAGCCCCTCTCTGGTTCGAATTGGACAAGGGGTGCATCCCCTCTTTCCTTCCTCCTCTTCCCCTCTTTCCCCCTTCTCCTACTCCAACAAGGAAGGAGGGAGTCCTACTCCCGGTGGGAGTAGGACTCCCCTTGGCGCGCCTCTCCCTGGCCGGCCGCCTCCTCCCCTTGCTCCTTTATATACGGGGGCAGGGGGGCACCCCATGACACACAAGTTGATCTACGGATCGTTCCTTAGCCGTGTGCGGTGCCCCCCTCCACCATATTCCACCTCGGTCATATCGTCGCGGAGTTTAGGTGAAGCCCTACACCGGTAGAGCATCATCATCATCACCACACCGTCGTGCTGACAGAACTCATCCCCGAAGCTTTGCTGGATCGGAGCCCGGGGATCGTCATCGAGCTAAACGTGTGCTGAACTCGGAGGTGCCGTACGTTCGGTACTTGGATCGGTCGGATCGTGAAGACGTACGACTACATCAACTGCGTTGTCATAATGCTTCCGCTTACGGTCTACGAGGGTACGTGGACAACACTCTCCCCTCTCGTTGCTATGTCATCACCATGATCTTGCGTGTACGTAGGAAATTTTTTGAAATTACTACGTTCCCCAACAATAGGTTGTCCACGTAGTTGCACATCTAGACAACCTATTTCATTGCAAGTTTTAAATTATTAAAAAAAGTCTAAAAAGTGTTAGTTGCCTATTCACCCCCCCTCTAGTCAACCATATCGATCCTTTCACTTGTCTAAGTGTTGGTCCGAACCGAGCAGCCTGCGGGGCCCCCTCGGGGAAACTCGAGGTCTGGTTTTACTCGTAGCTTGACTTATCCGGTGTTGCCCTGAGAACGAGATATGTGCAGGTCCTATCGGGATTGTCGGCGCATTGGGCAGCTTTGCTGGTCTTGTTTTACCATTGTCGAAATGTCTTGTAAACCGGGATTCCGAGTCTGATCGGGTCTTCCTGGGAGAAGGTATATCCTTTGTTGATCGCGAGAGCTTATCATGGGCTAAGTTGGGACACCCCTGCAGGGTATAAAATTTCGAAAGCCGTGCCTGCGGTTATAGGCAGATGGGAATTTGTTAATGTCCGGTTGTAGATAACTTGACACCTGATCCGAATTAAAACGCATCAACCGCGTGTGTAGCCATGATGGTCTCTTTTCGGCGGAGTCCGGGAAGTGAACACGGTCTTTGGGTTATGTTTGACGTAAGTAGGAGTTCAGGATCACTTCTTGATCATTGCTAGCTTCACGACCGTTCCTTTTGCTCTCTTCTCGCTCTTATTTGCGTATGTTAGCCACCATATATGCTTAGTCGCTGCTGCAACCTCACCACTTTACCCCAACCTTTCCCTTTAAGCTTTGCTAGTCTTGATACCCATGGTAATGGGATTGCTGAGTCCTCGTGGCTCATAGATTACTACAACAACAGTTGCAGGTACAGGTTATGCGATGATCATGATGCGAGAGCAATGCTTGCTTGCGTTGAGTTCTTCTGCTTCTTCGATCAGGGGATAGGTTCCAGGTCGACAGCCTAGGCTAGCAGGGTGGATGTCGTTTGAGTTTCTGTTTGTGTTTCATCCGTAGTCGGATGATGCTCTAATGTATTGTGATGTTGTATTCGTGTGGCATTGTATGCCTTATGTATGTATCCCCATCTATTATGTAATGTTGATGTAATGATATCCACCTTGCAAAAGTGTTTCAATATGCGGTTGTATCCTTGGTGGGACCTTCGAGTTCCTTTAGGATAGGGTCACATATTGGGCGTGACAGCCATACTTGATGGCAGAGATGTGCTTGCGCAGGGAGTTATATGTCGGATTGGAGACGGAGAGACTACCAACATTTGGGACCATAACTGGATACCGAGACCAAGCTTCGAGTGACCAATCACCTCTCTGGTACCGGCTCCACCAAAGAGAGTAGCTGAGCTCATTGATGAAACCACAGCTTCATGGAAAGAGGGACTGGTGAGAGCAGTATTCACCCCCTTTAATGACGATGAAATTTTGAAAATCCCACTGTGCACTAGACGGATGGATGATTTTTGGGCTTGGAGCGAGACCCCGAGGGGAATTTTCACAGTTGTGTCGGCATATCGCATGCTTGTGACAACAAAAATCAGCAGAGAAAGTTGGTTGGAAGGAAGAGAGGAGTCATCGCTTATAAACAAGGAGAGTGGGGAATGGAACAAGTTGTGGAAATTGCATGTACCTTTTAAGATCAAAGTGTTCGCATGACGGCTGACGAGGCACTCAATCCCTTCCGGCGAGGTGCTACATCACCGCCATATGGCCACGACTACAACGTCCCCTCTATGCGAAGCTCACACTAGTAGAAAAGGGGGCAATGGTCCAGGCCGGGTCAGCCCATTAGTCCCAGTTCAATCCAGAACCGGGACTAATGGGGGCATTGGACCCGGTTCGTGAGCCCCGGGGGCCGGCCGGGCCATATGGGCCATTGGTCCCGGTTCATCTGGACCTTTTGGTCCCGGTTGGTGGGAAGAACCGGGACCAATGTGCCTTGCTCCTGGCCCACCACCATTGGTCCCGTTTGGTGGCCTGAACCGGGACCAAAGGTTTCCCTTTAGTCCCGGTTCAAGCCACGAACCGGGACCAATTAATTGCCTATATATACCCCTCGCCTGCGAGCAGAGCACTCTCACTGCTCTGTTTTTCGTGGCCGGCGAGGAGAGAGCTTTGTGGTGCTCTAGCTCACCTCCTATGCACATGAGGTGTTCGATGGAATGCCCGAGCCACACTACTTAAGCTTTCTCCTCTCCAAGCTCGACCTCCAAGCTCCATTTTCCTTAATATTTGTCTAGGTTTAGCGGTCCGTCACGTCCCGTCCCCATCTTCACCACCGTCGATTGCCCGCGCCGATCTCGTCGCCGGCACCACCGTGGTGAGCCTCTTGTTCTTATCTTCTTTCTGAAAGGAAAAAAAATTCTTACTTGGATGTTTATATAGATACTTGTATAATTTTCTTACTTTTATTATTGCATCTTATATAGTGCGATGGTTTTGGTATCCGCCCCCGTCGGCCCTCGTCCTGTCTATGATTCGGATGTGGTATATATTATCTTTTCATAACTATTGGTTCATCTATTGTTTATGACAATTATGCCGACCAACGTGACATAGATTTTATTTATCTAGGAGGTTGTTGAACCGGAAATTCCAACCGACCCTATTGTCGAGAGGTTAAATTTAGTTGAAGAAGAAAACAATTTCTTGAAGGAAAAAATCAGAAAAATTGAGGAGGAGAAGATGATATTGGAGTTGCATGTTGCGGATGTCATGGATGATCACAAGATCAAGATGGATGCAATGCGCTTGAAGGTTAGAAAGATTTGAAAATATGCCATTCATACCGAGGCTTGGTATCATTATGTCGTTGGATCAGTTGTTACATTGGTTGCGATTATGATCGCATTTGTTTTCGCATTGAAATGTTTTACATAGTTTCAATGTATGTTTTAATTAATTTAGATGCTCTGCAGAGCTTTATGTTGTTAGATGAGAACTATGTATGTACTTTGGTTTTAATGTGATGATGAACTTCTATTAATTTGGTCACTTAATTATCTATTCATGATGTTCTGTAATGATTTTTGACACACTTAATTATATATAATGCACGCAGATGAACCGGCAATGGATGTACGGTTCAAGACACACCTCCGAGTACATTAAGGGCATGCATGAATTTCTCGAAGTGGCTGAGGCAAACAAGCAGAATGGTTTTATGTGTTGTCCATGCCCTATATGTGGGAATACGAAGTCTTACTCTGACCGGAAAATCCTTCACACCCACCTGCTTTACAAGGGTTTCATGCCACACTATAATGTTTGGACGAGGCACGGAGAAATAGGGGTTATGATGGAAGACGGCGAAGAAGAAAAGTACGATGACAACTATGTGCCCCCTGAATACGGTGATGCTACTGAAGATCAAGAGGAACCAGACGATGTGCACGATGATGCTGCAACAGGCGAAGCTGCTGAAGATCAAGAGGAACCAGACGATGTGCCCGATGATGATGATCTCTGCCGGGTCATTGTCGATGCAAGGACGCAATGTGAAAGTCAAAAGGAGAAGCTGAAGTTCGATCGCATGTTTGAGAACCACAAAAAAGGGTTGTACCCCAATTGCGAAGATGGCAACACAAAGCTCGGTACCGTACTGGAATTGCTGCAGTGGAAGGCAGAGAATGCTGTGCCTGACAAAGGATTTGAGAAGCTACTAAAAATATTGAAGAAGAAGCTTCCAAAGGATAACGAATTGCCCGACAGTACATACACAACAAACAAGGTCGTATGCCCTCTAGGATTGGAGGTGCAGAAGATACATGCATGCCCTAATGACTGCATCCTCTACCGCGGTGCGTACAAGGACCTGAACGCATGCCCGCTATGCGGTGCATTACGGTATAAGATCAGACGAGATGACCCTGGTGATGTTGACGGCGAGCCCCCCAGGAAGAGGGTTCCTGCGAAGGTGATGTGGTATGCTCCTATAATACCACGGTTGAAACGTCTGTTCAGAAACAGAGAGCATGCCAAGTTGATGCGATGGCACAGCGAAGACCGTAAGAAAGACGAGAAGTTGAGAGCACCCGCTGATGGGTCGCAGTGGAGAAAAATCGAGAGAAAGTACTGGGATGAGTTTGCAAGTGACCCAAGGAACGTATGGTTTGCTTTAAGTGCAGATGGCATTAATCCTTTCGGGGAGCAGAGCAGCAATCACAGCACCTGGCCCGTGACTGTATGTATGTATAACCTTCCTCCTTGGATGTGCATGAAGCGGAAGTTCATTATGCTGCCAGTTCTCATCCAAGGCCCTAAGCAACCCGGCTGAAAGGATCGATATGGTTGACTAGATGGGGGGTGAATAGGCAACTAACAATTTTTATGCTTTTCTTTACCAAATTAAACTTTGCAACAAAATAGGTTGTCTAGATATGCAACTATGTGAGCAACCTATATGATGCAATAACAACTAACACAAGAGCAAGCAAGGGATACAACACAAATAGGCTTGCAAGAGTAAAGGCACGAAATAACCAAGAGTGGAGCCGTTGGAGATGAGGATGTGTTACCGGAGTTCCTTCCTTTTAAAGGGAAATACGTCTCCGTTAGAGCGGTGTGGAGGCACAATGCTCCCCAAGAAGCCACTAGGGCCACCGTATTCTCCTCACGCCCTCACACAATGCGAGATGCCGTGATTCCACTATTGGTGCCCTTGAAGGCGGCAACCGGACCTTTACAAACAAGGTTGGGGCAATCTCCACAACAATTGGAGTCTCCCAACGAAACCACGAAGCTTCACCACAATGGAATATGGCCTCGAGGTGACCTCAACCGTCTAGGGTGCTCAAGCACCCAAGAGTAACAAAATCCACACTTATGGGGGAAGTAAATATCCTTTGGTGGAAGTGTAGATCTAGGTCTCCTCCTTCAAACCCTAGCAAATCAACAAGTTTGAGTGGCTAGAGAGAGATATCGGGCAAGAGAGCTTGAGAGCATCAATGGTGGAGTGAGAGAGGTAAGAGGTGGGCGTGGTAGGTGGAGGAACCACCTTATATAGCAGCCCACATAAATCCAACCGTTACTGCGTTTTCAGTACTACAGCGGTACAACCGCTCCTTGTCCCGGTACAACCAGGACTCACGATGTAGCTGCAGAACCCTACCAGGCGGTACAACCGGGCCATCGGGCAGTAATACCGGTCATTAGCAAATAACCGGACCAACCGCCCAGCCATCGCACAACTACCGCACCGAAACAGAACAGAGTCACCCTTGAGGGTGGTAGTTGGGCGGTGCAGGGCCGGTGCAACCGCCTGGCCTTGAGCGCTTGAGCGGCTAAGGTATGAGCGGAAGAACCGCTCGAAACTCCGGTTGTACCGGTTGAAAAGGAACAACCGGACCAACCGGGCCACCACCGCCCAGCCACCGCATCAAAACAAAATCCTGACCGGTACATGGGCGGTGCATGGCCGGAACAACCGCTGCTGGTCTTTGCAGAGTCAGGTGGCGGTACCACCGCCCGGAGGCAGCGGTACCACCGCTCTACAATGGCAGAGAAGCGTCAAGAGCCAGCGGTACAACCGCTCGGACGAGCGGTACAACCGCTGGGAACACATAGCAAAGATTATATTAAAATGGAGGCACTCTCTCGACAGAAAGAGGGGTGATGGAGGTGTACGTGAATGGAATCCCCTATTCTTACCAAAGTGGATTCCCTCTTGATAGTACGGGATCCCTACGACCAAAGAGATAAAAAGCGTATAGGATTCCGTCTTCAAACGATTCCTTCGAGAGAGAACCAGTAACCGATGTAAGCCTAATCATTGAAAACCTAAAACATTTAGCACATGATTAGACCAACAAAGGGTTGTCATCATCATCCAAAACATAAGGTAGGGAAATGCCCTTTCAATCTCCCCCTTTTTGGTGGATGATGACAACAACACGATATAAGATAGAATACTATAGAATCTGGACGGAGCTCCCCCTAGATGTGAGCCCCAGGTCGAGACTCCCCCTAGATTTTATAGGCTAGTCACATAAAGCATATAACATGAAGGTAGCCAACACAATGAAACAAGAGCAAAACTACCAATAAAGACCAACAAGCATAAAGATAAGATAGCAGGAGTGGCACAAAATCCACACAAAGCAAACGAGAACGACCAACGTTCAACTGGAGACCACAGACAAGTTCAACACGAGACACACACTACGCAACCACCCATGCAACTCCCGAGTCCTATCACACTCTCTCCCCCTTTGTCATCAGGACACCAAAAAGAAAGAGAGCGAAGCTATCGCCCCAGGCTCAGTCGTCCTCCTCTGACTCCTCGGTAGCATCTAGATCTTCATCATTGTCAGAATCTTCACCATTATCAGAAACTTCATCATCGTCCCGATCTGAGTCCTCCATGATATCATCAGCAGCAGTAACGGTGGTGGAGGGCTGAGGAGGGGCTTCATCATCAGTCCAGGTGTTGTGGGAAGATATCTAACGCTCCTCTGGTGTGATGCTCTTCTCAGAACCACTCTGAACCGACATGCTGAGGTGCCTCATCATAGCAATTTGGCAACGCTGCGCAAGCTTCTCATTGACATGTGCCTCATACATCCTCTTCTAGATGTCAGACTGAAGGCAGAAAGTCTTCTTCACCTTGGCAGCGAGCTTGTCCACCCACGAGGGCTTGGCCCCTGGTTTCAACTCAAAATCCTCATCATCAGAAGTGGCATAGACATCCTCAGGAGCATCAGTAGGGAAACGTGGCTCGGCGTGCTTCTTCTTCTTAAGGAGCTTGACTTCATGAATGGTAAGATTGTCAGGAGAGGTGAGGGGCTCTCCAGGACGGCGAACTTCCCACACGGAGTTCAGAAAGCACATGACAAACGGAGCATAAATGGGGACCTTCCTGTAGATGACCATGTTGTTCATCTCGTGCCATAGCCAGTTGGACACATCAAACGTCTCCCCATATCCAACCTTGGTCTTCATAGCAACCATCAAGTCAACAAGATAGCCATGGATTTCATCTTGATTCCCCACTTTGGGCAGAAGCACATTGCGAAAAACACAATGCATGATGTCATAGACCTTCCCCAAATCCTTAGATTCACCAATAATACCACGGCCCCGAATGTACAGAGGGGCAAGCTTCTCCTTAGGCATGGGGTCAGGATGATCATGAGGGCGAATGCCACCCCTTCCTTCCAGACCGGTATCATCGTACCCAATAACATTGCAGAAGGTCCTCCAGGGAACTTGAAAGAGCTCATCACGACACATGAAAGTGAGGGTGCGCGCGTCATCTTCTCCAAAGTGAACGGTGGCATAGAACTGATGGATGAGTTGAACATCAAAGTCACAGTTGACGGACATGAGCTTGACAAGATCAAACTCCTCACAAAGAGCCAAAGCCTCACCAAAATATTCCAGGTTGTTCCGCCAATGATCAAGATCGATGGTCCACTGCTTGGCATATCTGTTCTTGTTGTGCTCAAAGAGTTCATGAACAATTCGTACTTGCATCTCATTCCGAAACTGAACAGTGGTCCAACGAGGAGCTACGGGAACCAGATAAGGATTCTTTGAGCGGAAGGCTTCCCAATCCTTGGCTTTCCAACGATGGAGTGGCATTATCACACGTTGCTTGGCAGCGGCAAACTTTTCACGGCGAGAGGGCTTGGTGGGGATCACAACTTCCTCTTCAGAATCAGCCGGGCGCGGAGCCCGTCGAACCTTCTTCTTGGTCTTGCGAGGAGCAGAGCAAGAACTGGAGCCACCTGAACACAAACACGAAGGGGACACACGAAAACCAACAAGAATGAGAGGAAAGCATACGAAAAATGCAACACCATAGAAACCAGAACAGTGTTGTGTGGTTCATACATTCCGGTTGACCTGGATCCCCCACCGGTAGAACCGCCCCACCAGTTGTACCGCCCGTCTGGGCGGTAGAACCGCTGACAGTGGCACTACCAGGGTAGATAGATCTGTTCAAGACGTGCAAATCACCCAAGCAATATTCGGAGTTCTATGTACTGCACAGACACAAGAAAAACAACGATCTCTCCCAACCAAAGAACAAACACAAAACTAGGAGGGTAAAGTAATGCCCTAAAACAAGAAGAAAACCTAGAAGAAAGTACGAAGAACAAGGGCATTACCACCATCCATGGGAGAAGACCGGAAGGCTTCCACGGAGAGAATCCACGGAGAACCCTTGGGTCCGAAGCGCGGGGCGCACTCCGGGGCGAGGCAGAGGTGACCGGCGGATAGGGCAAGGAGGAGGCGAGCGGGGACGAAGGAAAAAGGAAAAACTCTTCGCCCCGTCGGATATAAATAGGCCCATAGCCGCGCGGCGGTAGAACCGCTCCTAGGACCGGTTGTACCGCAAGTCAGGTGCTGACAGATTGTAGTGCGCGGTGCTTCCGTTTCCTGAAGGGCACCGGAAGTACCGCCCGGAGACAACCGGTAGAACCGGACGGAGAAGCCCCAGGTATCAGCGGTAGAACCGCCCATGACACCGGTTGTACCGCCCGACCACCAAATCCCAGACCAAAAAGAAGAGAACAAGACAAACGGGACAACAAATAAGAGAAACACGAAGGGAAAACAAAAGCAACCGCACACAAGCAGAGCGAGCTCAGTCCTCTCTCTTAAGAGAGGGCGATGGCCGAAGCCACCTATGTTTGAGTCAAATGATATGGCACCGCGAAGAATTATCCTTGGGCCCATGACCAAAACTCGTATTTGAAACACAAGTACCATAAAAAATGGCTAATGCGACAGAGTTGATCAATTTATGCATAATGGGGGGAGGGAGAGTTCATTGAGAGAACAACACTCCCCCTATCTCCATGCCTACCCCTAAACTAGACAACAAGTTGAGTGTGGTGAGGGGTGCAAGGGTTCAAGTCACATTGCTCGAATCAATGATATTTAGCTCATGCCTTAACTCGCGAAATCTTGCTTCATCCAAGGGCTTCGTGAAAATATCTGCAAGGTTATCATGAGTGTTGACATACTTGAGCTCGATCTCCCCTCGCCTAATGTGATCCCGGATGAAATGATACCTAATCTCAATATGCTTCGTCTTGAAGTGTTGCACCGGGTTGAGAGAAATCTTGATGGCACTTTCGTTGTCACACCAAAGAGGCACTTTGTCACAAGTGACATCGTATTCCTTTAAAGTTTGCCTCATCCATAGGAGTTGTGCACAACAACTACCGACCGCCACATACTCCGCTTCGGTGGAAGAGAGAGACACACAACTTTGCTTCTTGGAAGACCAACTTGCCAAAGAGCAAACAAGAAATTGGCACCCTCCGGAAGTGGACTTCCTATCCACTTTGTCCCCCGCCCAATCGGAATCCGTGAAACCTTCAAGCTTGAAATTTGCTCCTCTTGGGTACCATAAGCCAAAGTTTGGGGTATGAGCCAAATATCGAAAGATTCGCTTGACCGCCACAAAGTGACTTTCCTTTGGTGCGGCTTGAAACCATGCACACATCCCCACACTCAACATGATATCCGGTCTAGATGCACAAAGGTAAAGCAAGGAGCCAATCATGGAGCGATATACCTTTTGATCCACCGCTTTACCATTGGGATCGATGTCAAGTTGGTACTTGGTAGGCATTGGTGTAGTAGCCGGCTTGACATCACTTAGCTTGAATCTGTTAAGCATGTCTTGAGTGTATTTGGTTTGGTTGATGAAGGTTCCTTCTCTTCTTTGTTTGATGTCAAAACCAAGGAAGAACTTCAACTCTCCCATCGAAGACAGCTTGAACTTGGAGGTCATGAGAGCGGTAAATTCCTCATTGAAAGCTTTGTTAGGAGAACCAAAGATAATATCATCAACATATAGTTGGCATACAAACAACTCCCCTTTGACCTTCTTAGTAAAAAGAGTGCGATCGATTTGTCCTACTTCAAATCCACGATCTTGTAGCAACTCGGTAAGGTGGTCATACCACGCACGTGGGGCTTGTTTAAGGCCATAGAGTGCCTTATCGAGTTGATACACATGATCCGGGAAGTAGGGGTCCTCGAACCCGGGGGGTTGCTTGACATAGACCAACTCATTAATAGGACCATTAAGAAAAGCACTTTTCACATCCATGTGTTGCAACTTAAAGTTGTGATGGGAAGCATAAGCAATCAACAAACGAATGGATTCAAGACGAGCAACGGGAGCAAAGGTTTCACTGTAGTCGATACCCTCGACTTGGGAGTAGCCTTGTGCTACCAACCTTGCCTTGTTGCGAATGATGTTCCCATGAGCATCTTGCTTGTTCTTGAAGATCCACTTGGTTCCAATGACGTTGTGGTTCCCCGAAGGTCTTGGCACCAATCTCCACACCTTGTTGTACTCGAAGTTGTTGAGTTCTTCATGCATGGCATTGAGCCAATCCGAGTCTTCGAGCGCCTCATAGACCTTTTGGGGTTCAACACAAGAGACAAACGCGTGATGTTCACAATAGTTTGCTAATTGTCTACGAGTGCTTACCCCCTTTCTTAGGCTTCCAACCACGTTTTCCATGAGATGGCCTTGGGTGGTGAGCTTGGAAGCAATCTTTGCGGAACGACGCTCTAATTCCTCCTCGGGTGTGGAAGGAGGAGAGTTAACTTGATCATCTTGAGCACCGTCTTGAGCTTGTTCTTGATCTTGAGCTTGCTCATCATCTTGAACTTGCTCGAGGGGGAGAACTTGACCTTGGGCATCATTTAGAGGTTCACCACCATCTTGAGGTTGATCTTGCCCTTGGTCTTGTTCATGAGGGTGAGGGCCTTCACTTTGTTCTTCGGAGGCGTGTGGGACTTGGGGAGGTGATGGCTCCACTTGAGTGGAGCATTGTCCTTATCCTTCGGCCACAAGGGGTTCCTCAATGGGTAGGATATGACCAATACCCATTCTTCTTATGGCTTGGGGAGGAATTTCATCACCTACATCACAAGTACCACTTTGCTCCACTTGGGAGCCGTTATTTTCGTCAAACTCTACGTTACACGTCTCCTCAATGAGTCTGTTGGACTTGTTGAGAACACGGTAAGCATGAGAGTTTGTAGCATAACCAACAAATATGCCCTCATGAGCTCTAGCCTCGAATTTAGACAAGCGAACACCTTTCTTGAGAATGAAGCACTTACACCCGAACACCCGAAAGTACTTGAGATTGGGCTTGTTCCCGGTGAGTATCTCATATGGAGTCTTGTTCAAGCCTTTGCGGACATAGAGCCGATTGGATGCATGACATGCTGTGTTGATGGCTTCGGCCCAAAAGTTGTATGGAGACTTGAACTCCGCCATCATGGTTCTTGCCGCATCCATCAACGTCCGGTTCTTCCTCTCCGCAACACCATTTTGTTGAGGGGTATATGGTGTAGAATATTGATGCTTGATCCCTTCATCACTCAGAAACTCATCCAGGGTGTAGTTCTTGAACTCGGTGCCGTTGTCACTTCTTATTGTCAGGATCTTTGCATTATGTTGACGTTGAGCTTCATTTGCAAAGTCGATGACGGTTTGTTGAGTCTCACTCTTCCTCTTGAAGAAGTATACCCAAGTGTATCTCGAATAATCATCCACAATCACCAAGCAATACTTTCTACCCCCAAGACTATCAAAGGATGGAGGCCCGAAGAGGTCCATGTGTAGGAGCTCCAAGGGTCTCTTCGAGTAGATGATAGTCGTGGGAGGGTGAGCCTTCTCATGAAGCTTTCCTTCGATACAAGCACTGCAAACACGATCTTTGGCAAAACTAACATTCGTTAGTCCATGAACATGGTACCCCTTGAGAAGACTTTGCAAAGATCTCATATTGATGTGGGCTAAACGGCGATGCCAAAGCCATCCCACATCAACTTTAGCCATTAGGCATGTCGCGGTCTTAGTGGGTTGCTCCGAAAAGTTAATCACATAGAGATCATTCTCGACATGCCCAACAAAGGCTACTTTAAGAGTCTTGCTCCACAAGAGGGCCACGGTATCAATATCAAAGAACGTGGCAAAGCCCATGAGTGCAAGTTGACGAACGGAAAGTAAATTGAACGCAAGGGACTCAACAAGCATGACTTTCTCGATCGTTAGATCATGAGAAATGACAACCTTGCCAAGACCCAATACCTTAGAATGTGAGGCATCACCCCATTCGACATTGGTGGGCATAGATGGATCTTGAGCACGTCCACCACCAAGTCCTTGCTCCCGGTCATATGATTTGTTGCTCCACTATCGAGCAACCATGATCCCCCACCGGAAGCAAACACCTACAATATATCAATGCTTGGTTTTAGGTACCCATTGAGTAATGGGTCCTTTGATGTTAGTAACAAGGGTCTTAGGAACCCAAATAGACCATTCAATGTACTCATAAGAAGAACCAACAAATTTAGCATAAACATGCCCATCGCTAGCACGACACAACACATAAGAAGGGTTAAAGTCACCGGCTTTGTTGGGAGAGATGGCTTTGTGCCCTTTGGCATCACCATTCCTGGCATTGTCATTCTTCTTCTTAGGAGCACCCTCTCCCTCCTTCACAAAAGTTTGCTTGAGCGGGGGAGGTCGATTGGTCTTGTAATTCTTCTCCTTGTTCGTCTTCTTGTTCTTGGACTTGGGCGAGAACCCAACTCCCTCCTTGCCCACAACTTCCTTTTGATTGCTCAAAAGGTCATTTAGGTTCTTCTCGCCTTGTATGCATGACACAAGACCTTTCTCGAGTTGTTCCTTCAACTTGGCATTCTCCTCCACAAGATGCACATGCTCACAACATGGGTTAGTAGCATTTGCATTATCAATTAAGACCATGTAAGGAAATGTGGCATTTTCCTTGGTAAGCTTAACTTGGAGTTGAGCATGAGACTCCTTGAGGTTTGCATGAGCACCTTTCAAGACCTTATGGGCCTTGTCAAGTACATCAAACTCCTCCTTGAGTCTAGCATGATCAACCCCAAGTTTATCCTTCTCGGAAGTTAGAACACGAGACACAACAAGAGCATGATCAAGATCTTTCTTTAATTTGGCATGGTCTTCGTTGTGTGACTCCTCAAGAGCCAAACGATGCCCGCGCTCTGTAGCAAGATCATTAGATAGATCCGATATCTCATCGGCGTAATCACGACTATGACCTTCCATCTTAGAGATGGTGTCTTCGTGAGCCTCTATCATGTCATTGGCTTCACCAAGTTGTTCCAAGAGAGCAACGAAGTGCTTCTTGGATTTGCCCTTGAGCTTACTCATAAAAGACTCAAACTCATTCACTTCTTCATTAGACCCATCATGTTCATCAATGCAATCCTCCATGGAGGGATTAGTAATGATGTTGGTTTTAATGTTGGGGGTTACCTTGTTTGAAGCTTTAGCCATGAGGCATTTGGCGGTGATGTTTTCGTTGGGTGAATCAAAGAGAGACACCCGGGGAGTAGTAGCAATGGCAACGGATGCCATGGCCATTGCTTCTTCATTTTCATCATCATCGTCATCCTCTTGGTATTCTTCTTGAGCCACCAACCCACGAGTGGGAGTCTTCTTGGTGAAGTTGTTCTTGTTGGGGAAGGACTTGGCTTTGTCTTTTCGGATGAACTTGCCACCATTGTCTTCCCGCTTCTCGTAAGGACAATCCGCAACGAAATGGCTCACATTGCCATAGTTGAAGCAAGTTCTAACTCGTTGCTTGCCCTTGACGCCACTTGAGTTGTTCTTTTTGAAGTTGGGTCTTGAATTCTTCTTGCTCCAAAATTGTCTTGAAGCAAGGGCCATGTGCTCATGGTAATCAAATTTGGTGTCTTCGGAGTTGCTTTCCTCATCTTCCACTTCATCCTCTTCTTCCACAATAACCTTGGCCTTCAGAGCAAGGTTGGGCTTCTTTGCCCTTTGAGAACGGAGCACCGCATTGTCGGCGGTCTTGTCCAAAATGCTCATTACAACAAACTCATCCAACACTTCACTTCAGGTCATGGAGTGGAAGTCCGGTCTTTGACGGATGACGGAGGACATGGCCTTGTTGTAAGGCATCATGGCCTTGAGGAACTTTCGCTTGATCCAATTGTCATCCGTGTCCTTGCTTCCATGATCTCGGAGTGCGACCGCGAGTTTGGTCACTCTTCGAAAGAGCTCACGAGGTTCTTCATCTTCTTTCATTGCAAACTCATCGGCTTCATCTTGCACCACTTCATAGTTGGAGCGTTGAATGCTAGCACTTCCTCGATAGAGACGCTCGACACATTTCCATGCTTCTTTAGCCATGACATGAGGTCAAAGATGAGGGAGATCTTCGGGAAGGATAGCATCTTGGATGATGAAGAGAGCACTCTCATTGAATTGATTGTCCACTTCTTCTCGAGGGGTGAAGTTGCTTGGGTCATGAGGATAGAAACCTTCTTCAGTGATTCTCCAAAGGTTAGTATTCACATGTTTTAAATGACGCTTGAAGCGATAAACCCAAGAATCAAAATCTTCATTTTTCACATATTTAGGAGGAGGACCGGCATGATTCAAATGAGTAGAGGGGATCGGTCCTCTATACACTGGGGGTTCCACATTGGCAAAGATGCCGGTGCCATTTCTACCACTAGTAGAAGGACTCTTTTCATTGTTAGCTTCCCCCTTTATCGGAGGTAGCATCCGTCACCTTGTTAGTAGGATCACCCACTTTCATCGGCGAGGTAGATAGTTTAAGTCCTTCTAGAAATTCAGTAAACATGCTTTTAATGTCGGCCGTCATGGAGGTTTTCAATGTGTCTAAAGCCACATTGAATTCCTCACGTGAGACCGAGGTTCCCCCTTCGGCCGAAGACGAGATGGAATTCACACCAGAGTGTTCCTCCGCACCGTCGTTGGTGTCAACCATACTCTTCGTACGGCAAAGTCCTTAATAAAGAGACGAGGCTTTGATACCAATTGAAAGGATCGATATGGTTGACTAGAGGGGGGGTGAATAGGCAACTAACAATTTAAGCTTTTCTTTACCAAATTAAACTTTGCAACAAAATAGGTTGTCTAGATATGCAACTATGTGAGCAACCTATATGATGCAATAACAACTAACACAAGAGCAAGCAAGGGATACAACACAAATAGGCTTGCAAGAGTAAAGGCACGAAATAACCAAGAGTGGAGCCATTGGAGACGAGGATGTGTTACCGGAGTTCCTTCCTTTTAAAGGGAAGTACGTCTCCGTTAGAGCGGTGTGGAGGCACAATGCTCCCCAAGAAGCCACTAGGGACACCGTATTCTCCTCACGCCCTCACACAATGCGAGATGCCGTGATTCCACTATTGGTGCCCTTGAAGGCGGCAACCGGACCTTTACAAACAAGGTTGGGGCAATCTCCGCAACAATTGGAGGCTCCCAACGAAACCACGAAGCTTCACCACAATGGAATATGGCCTCGAGGTGACCTCAACCGTCTAGGTTGCTCAAGCACCTAAGAGTAACAAAATCCACACTAGAAAGTATGGGGGAAGTAAATATCCTTTGGTGGAAGTGTAGATCTAGGTCTCCTCCTTCAAACCCTAGCAAATCAACAAGTTTGAGTGGCTAGAGAGAGAGAGATCGGGCAAGAGAGCTTGAGAGCATCAATGGTGGAGTGAGAGAGGTAAGAGGTGGGCGTGGTAGGTGGAGGAACCACCTTATATAGCAGCCCACATAAATCCAACCGTTACTGCGTTTTCAGTACTGCAGCGGTACAACCGCTCCTTGTCCCGGTACAACCGGGACTCACGATGTAGCTGCAGAACCCTACCAGGCGGTACAACCGGGCCATCGGGCGGTAGTACCGGTCATTAGCAAATAACCGGACCAACCACCCAGCCACCGCACCAAAACAGAACGGAGTCACCCTTGAGGGCGGTAGTTGGGCGGTGCAGGGCCGGTGCAACCGCCTGGCCTTGAGCGCTTGAGCGGCTAAGGTATGAGCGGAAGAACCGCTCGAACCTCCGGTTGTACCGGTTGAAAAGGAACAACCGGACCAACCAGGCCACCACCGCCCAGCCACTGCATCAAAACAGAAGCCTGACCGGTACATGGGCGGTGCATGGCCGGAACAACCGTTGCTGGTCTTTGCAGAGTCAAGTGGCGGTACCACCGCCCGGAGGCAGCGGTACCACCGCTCGACAATGGCAGAGAAGCGTCAAGAGCCAGCGGTACAACCGCTCAGACGAGCGGTACAACTGCTGGGAACACATAGCAAAGATTATATTAAAATGGAGGCACTCTCTCAACAGAAAGAGGGGTGATGGAGGTGTACGTGAATGGAATCCCCTATTCTTACCAAAGTGGATTCGCTCTTGATAGTACGGGATCCCTACAACCAAAGAGATAAAAAGCATAGAGGATTCCGTCTCCAAACGATTCCTTCAAGAGAGAACCACTAACCGATGAAAGCCTAATCATTGAAAACCTGAAACATTTAGCACAGGATTAGACCAACAAAGGGTTGTCATCATCATCCAAAACATAAGGTAGGGAAATGCCCTTTCACCGGCAACAACATTGATGTGTACCTAAGGCCATTAGTTGAAGAACTTTTACAGCTGTGGAATGGAAACGGTGTACGTACGTGGGATGAGCACAAACAGGAGGAATTTCACCTAAAGGCATTGCTGTTCGTGACCATCAAAGATTGGCCCGCTCTCAGTAACCTTTCAGGACAGACAAACAAGTGATACCACGCATGCACGCACTGTTTACTTGACACCGATAGTATATACCTGGGAAGTTGCAGGAAGAATGTGTACCTGGACCATCGTCGATTTCTTCCGACCAACCATCAATGTCGAAAGAAAGGCAAGCATTTCAAAGGCGAGGCAGATAACCGGAGGAAGCCCGCCATGCGTACCGGTGATCATGTACTTGCTATGGTCAATGATTTACACGTAATCTTTGGAAAGGGTCCCGGCGGACTAGCTGTTCTGAGTGACGCTGGGGGACACGCACCCATGTGGAAGAAGAAATCTATATTTTGGGACCTACCCTACTGGAAATACCTAGAGGTCCGCTCTTCGATCGACGTGATGCACGTGACGAAGAAACTTTGCGTGAACCTGCTAGGCTCTTGGGCGTGTATGGGAAGACAAAAGATACAACTGAGGCATGGGAGGACCTACAACGTTTGCACCAAAAAGACGGCATGCCTCCAAAGCAGTATGAAGGTCCTGCCAGCTATGCTCTTACCAAAGAAGAGAAGGAAATCTCGACTGGCTTCTCGTCGAATATAAAAGGAGTAATAAATATGTCAGATTTTTTTTCAGAACCTAAAGTCTCATGACTGCCACGTGATTATGACGCAACTGCTTCCGGTTGCATTGAGGGGGCTTCTACCGGAAAACGTCCGATTAGCCATTGTGAAGCTATGTGCATTCCTCAATGCAATCTCTCAGAAGGTGATCGATCCAGAAATCATACCAAGGCTAAGGAGTGATGTGGTGCAATGTCTTGTCAGTTTCGAGCTGGTGTTCCCACCATCCTTCTTCAATATCATGACGCACGTCCTAGTTCATCTAGTTGACGAGATTGTCATTCTGGGCCCCGTATTTCTACACAATATGTACCCCTTTGAGAGGTTCATGGGAGTCCTAAAGAAATATGTCTGTAACCGCGCTAGGCCAGAAGGAAGCATCTCCATGGGCCATCAAACAGAGGATGTCATCGGGTTTTTTGTTGACTTCATTCCTGGCCTTAAGAAGATAGGTCTCCCTCAATCGCGGTATGAGGGGAGACTGACTGGAAAAGGCACGCTTGGAAGGGACTCAATAATATGCAGGGACGGATATTCTTGGTCTCAAGCACGCTACACAGTTCTACAGAACTCTAACTTGGTGACCCCGTATGTCGATGAACACAAGAACAGTCTGCGCTCCAAACACCCAGAGCAGTGCGACGACTGGATTACATGTGAACACATCAGGACTTTCAGCAGTTGGTTGGAAGCACGTCTCAGAGGTGACAACACTGTTTGTGATGAGCTATACTTGTTGTCCAGGGGACCATCTTCGACTGTTACGATTTGGAAAGGATACGAGATAAATGGGAATACATTTTACACGATTGACCAAGATCAAAAGAGCACCAACCAAAACAGCGGTGTCCGCTTTGATGCAACAACCGAGAGGGGAAAGGACACATATTATGGTTACATAGTGGACATATGGGAACTTGACTACGGACATGATTTTAAGGTCCCTTTGTTTAAGTGCAAATGGGTCAATCTGTCAGGAGGCGGGGTACAGGTAGACCCACAGTACGGAATGACAACAATGGATCTGAAAAATCTTGGGTACACTGACGAACCGTTCGTCCTAGCCAATGATGTGGCACATGTTATCTATGTGAAGGACATGTCTACCAAACCGAGAAAAAGAAAAGATAAGGAAGCGAATACATCATACGATGAGCCAAAGTGCCACATAGTTCTTTCAGGAAAAAGGGACATCGTGGGAGTGGAGGGCAAGACAGACATGTCTGAAGATTATGAAAAGTTTCATGAAATTCCTCCCTTCAAAGTCAAGGCTGACCCCAGCATCCTGATAAGCGATGAAGATTATCCATGGTTACGGCGCAATAAGCAAATGACACAAGCGAAGAAAAAGTGAAGACTTTCTCCCGCAACTATTATGATGATACCATGCCAACTTTGTAACAGACGAGTATGATACCATTGTCCGTTTTGTACATGCACATGCTATGTGGGTGAATTTATGATACCATGCCAACTTCCAACTTTTTCATAGTTCATTTGAAATGCTTTAATGTCTTATGGTTCGGCCCTCGTAATAATTAAAAATAGCAACAATAAGTATTTTGTTGTAAGTAGAAACAAAATAAAATAAATAAAGCAAGAAAGAAAACAAAAAAAAGTGTTTTCAAATTTGAAAACTAATGGCACTAACAGAAAATTTATAATTTTTCTAAAACTAAAAGCAAAAAAGAATTAAAAAATAAAGCAAAAAACAAAAGAAAATAAATAATGTAGAAAACAAAACAAAAAAACAATTAAAAATAGCAATAATAAGTATTTTGTTGTAAGTAGAAACAAAATAAAATAAATAAAGCAAGAAAGAAAAAAAAAGAAAAAAGTGTTTTCAAATTTGAAAACTAACGGCACTAACAGAAAGTTTATAATTTTTCTAAAACTAAAAGCAAAAAAGAATTAAAAAATAAAGCAAAAAACAAAAGAAAATAAATAATGCAGAGAACAAAACAAAAAACTGGAAAATAATTAAAAATAGCAACAATAAGTATTTTGTTGTAAGTAGAAACAAAATAAAATAAATATAGCAAGAAAGAAAACAAAAAATGCCTCCTACTAGGCCCCCACGGCCTGAATACGACTAGAAACCCTACCATGGGCCAGGATTCAGGCCCGCAGTAGGCCCAGAAGGCCCATCAGGCAAAGTAGTAGCAAATAGGCCCGCAAGCTTACGGTGGAGAGGAGATCGAGAGGGGTGCGGCAGTGGGGCTTATAAACCACACCACGCCCCTCTCAACTAGCAAGGTGGGACTAAACTTTGGCCCCGACGCGGGCAGCACATGGTCCTTTGGTCCCGGTTGGTGGCACCAACTGGGACTAAAGGGGGGGCATTAGTCCCGGTTGATTTCACGAACCGGGACCAATTCTCTTCATATATAACTAGCACTTAGCAGTTTCTCCAAAATCCATCCCTTTCTTCTCCGCCCGACGCCCGCTGCTCTGCCTCGTCGTCGTTGCTGCCGAGCCGTCAGGCTGCTCCACCTCGTCGTCGCCACCGCCTCCGACGCCGTCAGGCCGCTCCACCTCGTCGTCGTCGCCGCCTCCGACACCGTCAGGCTAGTCCACCTCACCGTCGCCGCCGCCCTCGACGCCATCTGCCCCGACGCCGGCGCCGCTCCCCGCGCCCCAACGCCGCCCGCCGTGGCCCGCCACCCCCTGTGAGCACCTGCCTCGCACCCCTGCCTTGCCTCGCTCCTGCACCCCTGCCCTGCCCCGCCGGCGCCACCACTGCCGCCATGCCCCTCTGCCCGGCCGGCTCTTTTTTATTAGTTTAATTTTTTTTCATATATATATATAATGTATGTGTATGTATGTGGCTATATGTTTTTGTTCATATGCTGCTATATGTTTTTTTATTTTTATTAGTTTATTTTTTTGTTCATATGTGATGTATATGTGTATGTGGCTATAATGTATATGTGTATGTGATGTACGTGGCTAGAATTTGCTAAATATATATGTTAAAAATGTTTTTTTGTTCATATATAGAAAGTTACAATTTTAGAAAAGTTTTATATATGCAAAAGTTACAATTTTAGAAAAGAAGGATAGGAAAGAAGAAAATAAGAAGAGGAAAGAAAGAAGAAGAGGAGAGGAAAAGAAGAGGAGAAATAAATAAGAACAAGAAAAAAGAAGAAAAAGAAGAGGAGAAGAAGAAAGGAATAGAGGAGAAGAAGAAAAAATAGAAAAAATATTCTATTTTTTCTTCTTGTCCTCTATTCCTTTCTTCTTCTTCTTCCTTCTTCCTTCTTCCTCTTTTCTTCCTTTTCCTTAATTATTTTCCTTTCTCGAGGGAGAAGAAGAAAAAGAAGAGGAGCAGAAGAAAGAAAGGAATAGAGGAGAAATAAATAAGAAGAACAAAAAAGAAGAAAGGAAGAGGAGAAGAAGAAAAAATAGAGAAGAGGAGAAGAAGAAAGGAATAGAGGAGAAGAAGAAAAAATAGAAGAAGAAAGGAATAGAGGAGAAGAAGAAAAAATAGAATTTTTTCTATTTTTTCTTCTTCTCCTCTATTCCTTTCTTCTTCTCCTCTTTTTTTCTTCTTTTTTTTCGATCTTCTCCTCTATTCTTTTCTTCTTCTCCTCTTTTTTTTTCTTTTTTGTTTTCTTATGTTTTATCGGGTCTGTCGCCGTCAGGCTGCTCGCCTTCGCCCTCGCCGCCCCCTCGAGATAACTTCGACATGAGGGGCGGTCGATATATATACCCCCTCTCGACCGTGATAACCTATACAACGGCAGCACCCCGTGGATGCTATCACGGAGTCTCAGCATTGCCACATTATGGCGCGATGGACGAATTTGAAGGTCAAGGCGGCTGTTGGCTCTGTTTATCCTATTAGATCCGGAGCAACTTATCACTGCCGGCCGATTCCGGAAGGATATGCTAAGGTGATGATGGATAAAATAACGGAGGGATTTGAGGACCTCCTGCTTGACCACCCTACCGGTGAAGGCGAGACTAGGCTGGGTTCTGCTCTGAAGACTCCATGCCTATGGTGGAAGGAGCTCATCAACCTTCTGAACTGGACGCCTCCGCCTCCTCCTCCTTTTCCGGCAAGTCAGGGCACTCCGCCTCCTCCACTTCCTCCTCCTCCGGCGAGTGACGATCAGGGCACGCGTGGCGGCACTCCGCCTCCTTCTCCGGTGCGTGGCGGCACTCAGCCTCCTTCTCCGCCTACGCCGGCGCTCCCGAGCAGCCAGCAGCCTCCTCCTTCTCCGCCTCGCAAGCAAGGGCGGAAGAGACCCGCCGCCGCCCAGGATGCTCCGGCATGTCGTACTCCTTCTCCTCCGCCTCGTAAGCAAGCACGAAAGAAGACAGATGCCACAGCCACTCTGTCTGCTCCGGCGTCTAGCAGCACAACCAGAGGCGGGAGGCAATACAGATACGGTCCACCTCTCAAGCCTTTAGAGAAGTTACCGTACGAGAGGACCGCGGAGGAAAACGATACGATCGTGCGGACCCACATGAAGGAGTTCTTTCAAGGGGTGAAAGCAAAGAGACATCCACCTCCAGAGGAGAAGTTAGATCCGGTGAAAGCAAAGCGCACTCTCGATGCCCTGAGGAAACCGACAAAGTCTCCGCCGAGAACCAGCTATGAGCGCATTACTGAACAGACATATCTCGAAGCGGAGCGGTCGGGAAGTACTGTCAGACATTTAAGGTCAAGAGAACGAGCAGCTACGAAAAAAATTGACCAGCTCGATGAACAAGCAAACCAATCGTGCCCCCCGCTCAATGTGTCTAGCGGCAACATCGTCGCTAATGCTCCGGGGACGGTGGCCGGTTATGGCAATCTTGAAGATTACCTGCCTGACGATCAACTTCCTGATTTCATGGAGGTGGACGAACACAGATACGAGTACGGGAAGCCTCTCGTCAAAGATGAAAAATCTCTGACAACAATGATGCGAAGATTCCATAATTGGTACATGAAAACCTGCAGAGAGTCTGGGGGGACGAATACTTTGTATCTGAATATTAAAGAGGAGCACGACCTCGTTGCAACTGATCTATTGACTATTCCATTTGATGAGTTCTTCACGTTCTTCAATCAAAAGGCCCTCGATAAACTAATGGTCTTTTGCTACTGTCTGTAAGTACTATTTCTGTCATTAAGTCTCTATATATAGCTCGGCTCTTTCATTTCATGTATTTATAATTAATTATCCTTAATATATTATGCAGATTGAAGATCGTCGAGTGCAAAAAACAAGAAATTTATGATATTGGGTTCATTAACACAAATATCATAGATGAATTTCTGGTTAAAAAGGACGTCAAAGAGGCCGAGGACAACTTTCTATGATCGTTGATCAAAAATCAAAACAAAGATACCATACTCTTTCCTTACAACGGCAAGTGAGTGTTATTGTCGTGTGCATATTCGGTTTCCCTTATTACTCGAGCGAGGTTATAGTAATGTAATTGATGAGTTATGCATGCATGCGCAGGTACCACTATGTTCGTCTTGAGATTAAGCTTGAGCGGGGACTAGTAACCGTCTTAGACTCGAGACGGAAAGATCCCGAAACCTATGCGGACATGACTGAATTGCTCAACAAGTAAGTTCAATCGATCATTATCGCACCATATCGGCAACTTTTTGTTCATTTCCTGATATCTCAAGTAATAATAATTATTTTCTTTGTCTTGCAGGGTTTGAAAATAGTTCACCGCAGAAGCTCCGGGACTGCCGAAGGAGCTGCGATATACATACCCGAAAGTAAGTACTACTGGCTAGCTAGTTGCGCGCATCTCCCGTTGATTCTATAGCTATAATTTCATCAATGCCATTTATAATGCTTCATTATCAGTTTGATTGACCTCTATTTCTCGTAAAGTGCTTGTGGCAGGAACAAGGGAATGATTTCTGTGGATACTACGTGTGCGAGTTCATCCACAACGCGACTTTGAAAAACAAGCGGGGCTACTCTAAAAGACAATATGAAGTGCGTAAGCAATAATATTCACAATTTCATTTTATTACACCATCATTTATGTTGAGTTTCATTCATATATATGTATTAATTAACCCCCTTCTTCAAATTAGACATGGCAGATGCGGAATGAACTCCTAGAACCAGATCGCATGAAAGCAATTCAAGAGGAATTGGCGGGATTCTTTCTTGACCACGTCATCAATAAAGCCGGAGAATACCATGTGGAAGTTGATTTCAATTGCTAGGGGATTGTAATTAAGAGATCTTATACATATTGTACATGTATGTAGCCAGTAGCATCGGATACATGATACGAAAACTTCTTGTTCGACCAATCTCTCGAAGAAGGAGAGGTCGATTGATCACTTCTCTCGGTATGCATAACGAACTTCTATACTCAATGGTTCTCTCGATCACTTATGTATATAGTACGTAGCATCGACCAAGCATGGACATAAGAGAGGAAACTTCTATCTATTAATTAGCTAGCTAACACAATATATGGAACACCTAAATTAACCCCCCCAAAACCCCAACCCCCCCCCCCCCTCCTTTCAAAAAAAACAAAAACTCCAGCCACTGGAATGCTGACGCGTGGATGCCTTTTGGTCCCGGTTGGTGTCACCAACCGGGACCAAAGGCCCCCTGACTGGGCTCGCCGCACAGGGCCACGTGGAGGCACATTGGTCCCGGTTCGTATTTAAACCGGGACTAATGGGTGGAGGTATTAGTAACGACCCATTAGTCCCAATTCATGAACCGGGACTAAAGGCCCTTACAAACCGGGACTATTAGGTGTTTTTATACTAGTGTCAGGATACATGGAAGCATGCGTTACTCGAGTGTCCGATGTCTCGCTGTACTTGGGCGCTGTCTTCGGAAGCAGGGGCGGGCCCAGTTCAATTCAAGGGTATTCAGTTGAATACCCATTATTTTTGCCAAGAAACCATGTATATATAATGTGTACCATGCGTATGTATGAGGAAAAACTAAAAAGATACAGGACCCCGACATGGCCCAAGTGGCCCAAATCGCTGCAGTTTGCAGGGCCTGCACGCGCGAGCCACAGATCCATCGATAGCATAGCACTTTGGTAAAAAAAAAACATATCGCATATAAGAAACCAACGCCTCAAATCCCTTTCGCACTCGAAGCGGTAGGGGGGTGCTGGGCTGATCGCCATCCCCTGATCGCACGCGCGCACGCCGGCACGGGCAGGCGGGCAGGGCACGGGCAGGCCATCATATTAGCTACTACCTCTCTCTCAGTTTACAGGGCATGCACGTACCTCTAGGTCGTCAATTTGACCAACCTATTACAAGTCATATATTACAAAAAATATACCAACATAAACTTCAGAGTTTCTACTTTCAAAAGATATAAATTTTGTGTTGTATAGTTTATATTAAGGTAATAAAATTGGCAACCTAGGTATACGCACAGGACTTGTAAACTGAAACGGAGGTAGTAGCTGTGTTAAATTTATGTATTATTCCAGGCACTATTAGAGTAATTGTTACAAGTGTCGAGGCATAACCTTCGTTTTGTATTGCCCAGTAGGCGGCTGGGCAAGCCTCGTCAACACCAACAGTAATATATGCATACAACAGTAAGTTAATTTGCCTTGGCTTTCTTGTTAGTATATTTAAATTTGTAATTTCATTGCAATGAATTATAAATTGTTTAGGCATGAGAAATTGAATTTTCCACATGAATTATGGTGATATATTTGGTTCTACATGGCAAAAACAAGGCTTTAAACTTGGGAAAATTGACTTTGAAATTTTGAATACACATTCTTCAAATCCTGGGCCCACCCCCTATTCGAAAGTAGTGTTGGATCATCTCTGCATCGTTCAACACGACAGTGCGAAAAGATGGTTATTTGCCCTTCAAGAGAGCCTCAATGCCGATGATTTTATCAGGTTGGTGGTCACTTTTTGGGCAATCTGGGGAGCTAGAAGAAAAGCAATACACGAAGGAGTATTCCGTAGTCCTCAGTCCATCGATGACTTCATAAGATCCTACTTGTCGGAGATCAACATGATCTATCCCCAGAAAGTCGCAGTGGCCAATGCAACTACAACGAGGCCACGGCGGTGGTTGCTGTTGAGTATAATGTTTATTAGGAAAGACGAGATAGACTAGGATTTGTTCTTACTTGTCTTGTACTCCAAGTAGATGATTGTACTTCTATATATATGACCACGAGGCTCAAGCAATAAATGAACTGTTCCACCAAATCTCTCTTTCCCTTCCAACATGGTACAGTTTCTGGGTTCTAAACCCTAGCCGTCGCCGCTTCCGCACCCGCGCGCCGCCCCTGGGGCGGTCGGTCTCCATGACCGCTGTCGGGGGCCGCACCGCCCGTACCTAGGGTTCGTCCGCCGGCCGTGTTGGCCGGCTGTCCTAGAGAGTCTTTTTCCCGATCCTTTGATCCGGGTTTTTCTCTCTTTCGTCGGTCGCTTTGATCCGCGTCTACTCTTTGATTTTCCGATCCACTGGATCGGTTTGCGTCGCCCACCGCCGTCATCGACACCCCGCGCCTCTACTTCGACACCGGCGCGACCAGCCGGCTCCTTCACCGACCCGGCGGCCTCGCGCCTCGTCCGCGCGTCTGCCCGCCGGTCGCCCCGACCCGGCTGCCTCGCGCGTCGTTCGTGCGTCTACCCGCCGGTCGCCCTGCACCGGCGGCCTCGCGTCATGCGACGGCCCTTCACTGTCGCCGTTCGCGCGCCGGCCCGCCCGTCGATCTACGCCAGCCGTCACCGTCCCGCTCCGACCGGGACTCCTGCATCACCCTGACCAGGTGGGCTCGCGCCATGCGGCGGCCAATCATAGCCGCCCTGCCGCCCGCCGTCGCCGACTTCATCTCGGACTCCGCCGCTACTGCGCCTCCACCAAGCGGTGTCCCCGACCTCGCGCGCGATCGGCTTGATCACCTGCTCGCCGCCGCGATCCGCCTTATCTACGCCACGCGACCGACCTGGCCCGTCAGTTACGCGCGCCTCCGCAGGTCCCGTGAAGATTGTCTCCGAGTTCAGCGCGCCCCTCCGCCGATCGAGCAACGGGCTGCCGCTGCGCCGCCCCGTCGGGTCGCAGCGCCGCCGCCCCGTGGTTCTTCTCCTGGCTGCATCGACCCGCGTCACCGTTGCGTCGCCCCTTCGGGCCAAAGTGTCGTGGCCCGTGGTCTATCGCCGCCCCGAGGCCGTTCGCTTCAGGCCGTCCCCGTGGCTGCACCGACCCTCGCGCCGCCGCTGCGTCGCCCGGTCGGGCCGTAGCGAGCGTGGCACGCGGCCGTCTCGAGGCCGTCCACGCGGTTGCACCACCCCAAGCTCCGCCGCTGCGCCGCCCCTTCAGGCTGTAGCGCCGCGGCCCGCGGTCCCTGCGACCGTCCCGAGGTCTTCCGTCGTCGCCCCGACCTGCCCGCCGGCGCTGCGTCGCCCCTCCGGGCCGTAGCGCCGCGGCCCACGGTCCACCGCCGTCCCCGCGCGTCGACTTCCCGTGGCATGCGCCGCACTACCTCCTTTGGTGCGGGAACGCCACCATCCGCGCCGGTCTTCGTCACGCTGTTAGGGTTCTTCACCTACTTCGAGCATCGCCACCGTGCTCATAACCTAGCCGCCGCCGCCGCCGTCAGGCCGACGCCGCCGTTCTTCTTCAGCCACCGCCGCCGCTACCCCCATAGCCGCCGCCTCCGCCCGTCCACCCCGTTCGTCTTCATCCAGCACCAGCCCGTCGCCAGCGTCGCCGTCATCTACGCCGACCGCTTCATCTACTCCGACAACCGCGTGTGACATTTGCCCCGCGCCGATTGGCGCCGCAACCGTCGTCGAGTCCTTCTCTGCTGGCCTCTCCGACTTCTTCGACATGGCGTACAGCTTGTGCAGGTCCCAGTCTATGCATGCCCTGTGCTGGCAACACCGCCGCGTGCCTTTGTCCATGACGTGTCCACGGGCCTGGCAAGCCTGGCGCGGCGCTTCATCAACTTCGTCTTCGTCCGTCTACGCATGCCCGGTGCTGGCAACACCGACGCGTGCCTTCTTCTACGATGTGTCCCCAGGGTTGGCAACCCCGGCGCGGCGCGTCGTCAACATCATCTCCGTCCTGGCGCGCCACTACTTCAATACCACTGCGCCCACGACTAACTCGGCGCATCCTTGCGCTCGCGGCTCCACGGCGACTTCCTCGACACAGGCTACCCCGACTCGACATCGACCACAGCATTCTTCGCACGGCTACCTCGACCACGGCTCCACCACACACGCTCTCGGTTATCTCGACAAACGGCACAAAGGGCTACCGCCTTGCTTGAGCAACCTCGTCGGTTGCCACTCCAGCCACGACTCCGCGATGCGTCGACCGTTACAACTGTGGGGGGGTGTCCGTCGGCTTGCTTTCGGATTCTTCTCCAGTCTCACCGCCTGCGTCGCTACCGTTGTGACTGCGGGGGATGTTGAGTATAATGTTTATTAGAAAAGACGAGATAGACTAGGATTTGTTCTTACTTGTCTTGTACTCCAAGTAGATGATTGTACTTCTATATATATGACCACGAGGCTCAAGCAATAAATGAACTATTCCACCAAATCCCTCTCTCCCTTCCAACAATTGCCGCCTGTGGAGAATCATGCCAAGATAAACACGGATGCAGCAGTTGGGGGCCGGGGACGTTTTGGTGCAGTTGCAGCAATCTGCCGAGATGGAGAGGGAACATTTGAAATTTTGAATACACACTCTTCAAATCCTGGGCCCGCCCCTGTTCGGAAGTAGTGTTGGATCATCTCTGCATCGTTCAACACGACAGTGCGAAAAGATGGTTATTCGCCCTTCAAGAGAGCCTCAATGCCGATGATTTTATCAGGTTGGTGGTCACTCTTTGGGCAATCTGGGGAGCTAGAAGAAAAGCAATACACGAAGGAGTATTCCGTAGTCCTCAGTCCATCGGTGACTTCATAAGATCCTACTTGTCGGAGATCGATATGATCTATCCCCAGAAAGTCGCAGTGGCTAATGCAACTACAACGAGGCCACGGCGGTGGTTGCTGCTTCCTGGAGAATCATGCCAAGATAAACACGGATGCAACAGTTGGGGGCCGGGGATGTTTTGGTGCAGTTGCAGCAATCAACCGAGATGGAGAGGGAACATTTGAAGGTGTGTCGGCAGTCATATACAGGACAATTGGAGACCCAGCTACGCTTGAAGCCTTAGCCATCAGAGAGGCCCTCTCCCTTACTGATGATCTATACCTCCAGAGAATTCACGTGGCTTCGGACTGCAGGGAAGCAGTGGAGGAGATTTCCAGCGGTGGTGCATCAATCTATGGTGCAGTTATACAAGAGATTAAGTTGCATGCATTGTCTTTTATTTCTTGTAAGATACTTCATGAGATTAGGAGCTCAAACTTTGATGCTCACAACCTTGCGAAATATGCGTTGGGTCTCGGGTCTGGTCGCCATGTTTGGTTAGGCCAGCCCGAGGGTATTCCCTTCGTCCATGTAAACCTTGTGACGGATGAATAAAAGTTTCGCAGGGTTGTCTAAAAAAAAGATCGCTGTATTGTACAACCACCGGGACTCGCGGAACAAGAAAGAAACAAGTCGACCACGACACGGTTAACCCCTCTGCCTCTGGCCACACCAATATAAAGCTTACTCCCAGGACGCGGCGGCGCGCTCTGCCCGGTGCATCATCCTCTCGCCTAGCTCCAGCTCCGCCTCTACTCTCCCCGCCGTCGACGTCGCCGTTGCAAGCACCACCAGATAGATCGACTAGATGGGGAAGCGGAAGTTGACGCGCGCGAAGACGGCGCCGCGGAAGAAGGCGGAGAAGCTGGACACGTCCTTCTGCTGCCCCTTCTGCAACCACCCCGACAGCATCGACTGCAAGATCGACCTCAAGCACATGGTGGCCGAGGCCTCGTGTAGCACGTGCTCCGAGAGCTACTCCACCACGGCCCACGCCCTCACCGAGCCCGTCGACGTCTACGCCGAGTGGATCGATGAGTGCCAGAAGGCCAACGCCGACCGGGACGAGGGCAACGACGTCGTCCGGGAAGAGGTGGAAGACGACGAGGAGTACGCATGATCGATCGTGTCCAAGTACACAAGTACGTAAATTGGATGCGTGTGTAGTACCACGGCACGATCTATTTTTCTTCTCCTTTTCTGTGAGTAGCGTTGTGATTGGATATGCGTCGATTCTTCCGTGTAGATATCTTTGTTGGTGCCAGATGTAAATCCTGCACTGCCGTGTCACAGCTCGTGGCATCTCTTATTGGAGGCTTTTCACACTACCATGAAAGTTCGGTAAATGATCTCTCAAAAAAAAAAAAGTTCGGAAGATTAAAAAAACAGATTTGCTATTTCACATCTAGATGAGAAATAGTTATCTCACATCTAGCACATCTAGATGTGAAATAGCTATCTCACATCTAAATTCATAATTATTAGATTTGTTTGTTTTTAATTTTCATGCAAACCTAATTGTGCCTCGTTTTTGTCGGTCGCGCCGGCGTATCATCCTGTTGTTTCTCTATCGTGCTTCCTCGGCCCATTTTGATTGTTGTCGGGCCTGTCAGTGTGTCAGCCTGTTGTATTTAATTTTCTTTCAGTGCAGTTTCCACATGAGCCGTGTACGATTTGTGTTGCTTGGGCTTTGCCCATTCCCACTCACTTTTATTTTCTCTGTTATTTTGTCAGGAATTGACCGTACAGAGGTAATGGGTTGTTTTTTTAAAAGAAAAAACACCCATGAGTGGGTTGAGAGAGTGGTAGTTTTCTTTTATTTCCCATGCACGCAAGAAAAATATCATAAGAGAATCCTAAAAATGTTTTACTCACCAATTTTTTTTCTTGTTTCATGGTAGTTGCAATTAGACCCTCGATCTACAACTAGGGTTTTTGTCGTCCCAGTTACAAGTCCACCCTCGACTCGCAACTCGGGAGGTGTTGTTTTGTTTTCATCCCCAGTTGCAAGTCCTCCCCCGACTTGCAACTCGAGGCATGTAGTTTTTGTAATCACCCAAGTTGCAAGTCAATCATGTACTCGCAACTCGGGATGTCATTTTGTAGTTGACCTAGTTGCAAGTCCACCCTCGACTCGCAACTCGGGGGGAGGGGGGGTTCATTTATTCTTGTTTCATGGTAGTTGCAATTAGACCCTCGAATGCAACTAGGGGTTTCTGTCGGACCAGTTGCAAGTCCGCAATCAACTCGCAACTCGAGGGACTGTAGTTTGTAATCGCCCCAGTTGCGAGTCAACCATGTGCTCGCAACTCGGGAATGTGGTTTTTGTAGTTTCCCTAGTTGCAAGTCCACCCTCGACTCGCAATCAGGGGGTGTTTTTTTTCATGTTTCATGGTAGTTGCAATTTTACCCTCGACCTGCTACTAGGGTT
>NC_041393.1:9142526-9149003 GCF_002162155.2 Triticum dicoccoides
TTCATGGTAGTTGTAATTAGACCCTGGACCTGCAACTAGGGGTTTCTGTCGGCCTAGTTGCAAGTCCACCCTCAACTCGCAACTCGAGGGTGTTGTTTTGTTTTCACCCTAGTTGCAAGTCCACCCCCGACTTGCAACTCGAGGCATGTAGTTTTTTTAGGGGCCCAATTGCAAGTCAACCTTCGACTCGCAACTAGGGGGCGTATATTTTGTAGGGGCCCCAATTACAAGTCAACCATCGACTCACAATTGTCCGTGTGCGGATGGACTGGCCCAGGCACACTCGTCCGCTATTGTAATATTTTTGGACAAACAAACAAGAGACAATACGTGGAATGATGTCATACTTAGATGTGACATAACTATTCAAAAAGAATTGTCCGTGTTTTCAAGAAAGTGTTAGTGTTTCAGAAAATATTCAAAATTTAAAAAAAATTAATATCATTTTAAAAACTTTTTGAGATTTTTAAATTGTTCATGTTTTCAAAAATTGTTTGTGTTTTCAAACATGTTTGCAACTACAAATATTGTTCACATTTTTATTAAAATATTCTGCATCTATAAATTTGTTCACAATTTTTTAATAAATGTTCAAAAAGGTTTCAAATCTGACGATGTAGTGAGTTCGTAAAAATTCACACTGATTAATTATCACAATCATCCATTTGTTCTAGTGGCTAGAAGACACGCGTTAAGTAGTTGGAGCTCGGTAGTTCGATTCCTTCGTAACTGTGGCTTTTGTCTTGCAACGTTTTCTTGTTTTTTCTCAGACGAAACAACACACTTAGGATTTTTTTCCTGTCTGCTACAAACCAACAAACTTCGGTGCCTAGCTGTGTATACCGGCCCAGTCGAGACGCACTCAGCTTGTTTAGCACCAACGGAGAAACTTGGCTGGACAACCATCAAACAAAAAATAAACGAACCAGTTGTAGAAAGTTGTCAATGAAAGAGCCACAAACAAAATGTGACATCATGTTAGATGTGAGATATTATCCCACATCTAGATGTGACATAAACAGATCCTTAAAAAAAAACTACTTTTGTTGTATTGTTCAACCGTGTAAACGAGCATCTCTAGCAAAACCCTTATAACCGAAGCCCTCAAATTCCTCCTCTAACATTAACTCCTTAAATTTGTGAAGTTAACAAAAAAAAATGTTCCTAGTCGAACTCTCAAATTTAACTCCTAATTTTTTTTGCACACAATTTTCATTGAACATATAAATTGAAAGTACTTGATTCGAACTCAAACTTAAACAAAGCTAGCACATCATATATTGTATAACATAATTTTGGATAGTTCAATCTAAGCTAATATAAATTTAAATAGTCTTAATTGTCTTCCATCATGAGCTTCTCCCAATCCACGCAATCATCGGGTGAGTCGCCGGACAAAAGTTCGATCACGGAGGGTCCGACCACTAGTAGAAAAACACCTATTAGTCCCGGTTCGTAAGGGCCTTTAGTCCCGGTTCATGAACCGGGACTAATGGGTCGTTACTAATACCTCCACCCATTAGTCCCGGTTCAAACACGAAACGGGACCAATGTGCCTCCACGTGGCCCTGTGCGCCGAGCCCAGTCAGGGGGCCTTTGATCCCGGTTGGTGGCTCCAACCGGGACCAAAAGGCATCCACACGTCTGCATTCCAGTGGCTGAGGTTTTTTTTTTGAAAGGAGGGGGGTTGGGGGTTTTGGGGGGTTAATTTAGGTGTTTCATATATTGTGTTAGCTAGCTAATTAATAGAGAGAAGTGTCTCTCTTATGTCTGTGCTTGGTCGACGCTATGTACTATATATACATAAGTGATCGAGAGAACCATTCAGTACAAAAATTCGTCATGCATACCGAGAGAAGTGATCGATCGACCTCTCCTTCTCCGAGAGATTGGTCGAACAACAAGTTTTCGTATCATGTATCCGACGCTACTGGCTACATACATGTACAATATGTATAAGATCTCTTAATTACACAAACCCCTAGCATTTGAAATCAATTTCCACATGGTATTCTCCGGCTTTACTGATGACATGTTCAAGAAAGAATCCCGCCAATTCCTCTTGAATTGCTTTCATGCGATCTGGTTCTAGGAGTTCATCCCGCTTCTGCCACGTCTAATTTGAAGAAAGGGGTTAATTAATACATATATATGAATGAAACTCAACAGAAATGATGGTGTAATAAAACTAAATTGTGAATATTATTGCTTACGCACTTCATATTGTCTTCTAGAGTAGCCTCGCTTGTTTTTCAAAGTCGCGGTGTGGATGAACTCGCACACGTAGTATCCACTGAAATCATTCCCTTCCTCCTGCCACAAGCACTTTACGAGAAATAGAGGTCAATCAAACTGATAATGAAGCATTATAAATGGCATTGATGAAAGTATAGCTATAGAATCAACGGGAGATGCGCGCAACTAGCTAGCCAGTATTACTTACTTTCGGGTATTTATATCGCAGCTCCTTCGGCAGTCCCGGAGCTTCTGCGGTGAACTGTTTCCAAACCCTGCAAGACAAAGAAAATAATTATTATTACTTGAGATATCAGGAAATGAACAAAAAGTTGCCGATATGGTGCGATAATGATCGATTGAACTTACTTGCTGAGCATTTCAATGATGTCCGCATAGGTTTTGGGATCTTTCCGTCTCGAGTCTAAGACGGTTACTAGTCCACGCTCAAGCTTAATCTCCAGAAGAATATAGTGGTACCTGCGCACGCATGCATAACTCATCAATTACATTACTATAACCTCAACAACAAAGCCTTTAGTCCCAAATAAGTTGGGGTAGGCTAGAGGTGAAACCCATAAGATCTCGCAACCAACTCATGGCTCTGGCACATGGATAGCAAGCTTCCACGCACCCCTGTCCATAGCTAGCTCTTTGTCGATACTCCAATCCTTCAGGTCTCTCTTAACGGACTCCTCCCATGTCAAAATCGGTCGACCCCGCCCTCTCTTGACATTCTCCGCACGCTTTAGCCGTCCGCGATGCACTGGAGCTTCTGGAGGCCTGCGCTGAATATGCCCAAACCATCTCAAACGATGTTGGACAAGCTTCTCCTCAATTGGTGCTACCCCAACTCTATCTCGTATATCATCATTCCGGACTCACCCTAGGTCGCCCCCAAAATATGCGCGTGGGGGATCGAGCACACGACCTCAACCTAGTGAACCTCGTCTCTAGCCACTCTGTTCATTTACTTGTTTAATTACATTACTATAACCTCGCTTGAGTAATAAGGGAAACCGAATATGCACACGACAGTAACACTCACGTGCCGTTGTAAGGAAAGAGTATGGTATCTTTGTTTTGATTTTTGATCAACGATTGTAGCAAGTTGTTCTCGGCCTCTTTGACGTTATTTTCAACCAGAAATACATCTATGATATTTGTGTTAATGAACCCAATATCATAAATTTCTTGTTTTTTGCACTCGACGATCTTCAATCTGCATAATATATTGAGGATAATTAATTATAAATACATGCAATGAAAGAGCCGAGCTATATATAGAGACTTAATGACAGAAATAGTACTTACAGGCAGTAGCAAAAGACCATTAATTTATCGAGGGCCTTTTGATTGAAGAACTCGAAGAACTCCTCAAATGGAACACACAACAGATCATTTGAAACGAGGTCGTGCTCCTCTTTAATGTTGAGATACAAGCTGTTCGTCCCCTCAGACTCTCTGCAGGTTTTCATGTACCAACTATGGAATCTTCGCATCATTGTTGTCAGAGATTTTTCATCTTTGACGAGAGGCTTCCCGTACTCGTATCTGTGTTCGTCCACCGCCATGAAATCAGGAAGTGCATCGTCAGGCAGGTAATCTTCAAGATTGCCATAACCGGGCACCGTCCCCGGAGCATTAGACACATTGAGCGGGGGGCATGATTGCTGTGCTTGTTCGCCGAGCTGGGCAATTTTTTCCCCTTTGCTCGTTCTTTTAACCTTTTATCACTGACAATAGTTCCCGACCGCTTGGCTTGGAGATATGTCTGTTCAGTAATGCGCTCATAGTTGGTTCTCGGCGGAGACTTTCGTGGTTTCCTCAGGGCATCGATAGTGCGCTTTGCTTTCACTGGATCTACCTTCTCCTCCGGAGGTGGATGTCTCTTTGCTTTCACCCCTTCAAAGAAGTCCTTCACGTGGGTCCGCACAATCGTATTGTTTTCCTCCTCGGACCTCTCGTACGGTAACTTTTCTAGAGGCTTGAGAAATGATGGACCGTATTTGTATTGCCTCCTGCCTCTTGTTGTGTTGCTAGACGCCGGAGCAGACGGAGCGGCTGTGGCGTCTGTCTTCTTTCGTGCTTGCTTACGAGGCGGAGGAGAAGGAGTACGACGCGCCGGAGCAGCCGGGGTGGCGGCGGGTCTCTTCCGCTCTTGCTGGCGAGGCAGAGAAGGAGGAGGCTGATGGCTGCTCGGGAGCGCCGGCGCAGGCGGAGAAGGAGGCGGAGTGCCGCCACGCGTGCCCTGATCGTCACTCACCGGAGGAGGAGGTGGTGGAGAAGGCGGAGTGCCCTGACTCGCCGGAGGAGGAGGAGGAGGCGGAGGCGTCCAGTTCGGAAGGTTGATGAGCTCCTTCCGCCATAGGCATGGAGTCTTCAGAGCAGAACCCAGCCTAGTCTCCCCTTCACCGGTAGGGTGGTCAAGCGGGAGGTCCTCAAATCCCTCCGTTATTTCATCCACCATCACCTTAGCATATCCTTCTGGAATCGGGCAGTGATAAGTTGTGCCGGGTCCACTAGGATAAACTTGGCCAACAGCCGCCTTGACCTTCAAAGTCATCCATCGCGCCATAATGTGGCAACTTTGAGACTCCGTGATACCATCCACGGGATAGCTAGAAGGAGCCGTCAAGACATGCTCTGGGTGAAGCAGCTCGGTGGAAGCCATGCTGCTTCTCCGTTGAGATGGCGGGGTAGCTTCAGGGGAAGTTTCGGCAGGTCGTTTGTTGCGATCTGCTGCTTCTCGTTCCTCTTCTCGATCCTCTAGCCCCATTACCCTTCCATGCAGCGCCTGCAGTTGGTCCTGCTCCAGTTTCTTCCTCCTCTCGTGGGTTTTGTAACCCCATGCGTCCGGAAAACCAACCTTCCACGGAATGGAGCCTGGCATGCCTCGTGTCCGTCCAGGGTGCTCAGGATTCCCAACGGCCATTGTGAGCTCGTCCTTCTCCCTGTTTGGAAGGAACGTCCCTCGCTGTGCTGCAGCGATATAGTGTCGAAGGTTCTTGACTGGTATTTCCAGTTGCTCGTCCGTCCACTGGCACTTCCCTGTGACAGGGTCCAAGGTTCCGCCAGCCCCGAAGAACCAAGTCCGGCAATGGTCTGGCCAGTACATTGTCTCTGGTTCGATCCCTTTTTCAAGCAGATCATGCTCAGCCTTGGTCCACTTAGGTCGGGCTTTGAGGTAGCCACCTGACCCCGTGCGATGGTGAAGCTTCTTCTTCGCAGCATTTTGCTTGTTTGTCGCCGACATCTTCTTACTCTTTTCCGATGTCTTGTGGGCCACAAATGCGGGCCAGTGATCTTTGATCTTCTCATATTTGCCGATGAATTCTGGTGTCTTTTTTTTCGACAAACTGGTTCAGCTCTTTCCTCCACCTCCTCATTAGGGTTGCCATCTTCTCAAGAGCACAAGACTTGATTAATTGCTCTTTAACTGGATTCTCCGGATCCTCCTCTGGCGGTAGGGTGAAACTTGCCTTCAGCTCAGTCCAAAGATCTTCTTTCTGCATATCATTGACATAAGACACCTCAGGGTCTTCCTCCTTAGGCTTATACCATTGCTGGATGCTAATCCGGATCTTGTCCCTAACAAGAATCCCGCACTGAGCAGAAAATGCCTTCCTTGTCCGGATGGGTTCAATCGGTTCGCCGTCGGGCGCGATTTCTATGATCTCAAACTTTTCATCCGAGCTCAACTTTTTCTTCGGGCCTCGTCTCCTTACCGAAGTTGTGCTCGATCCGGAGGGCTAGAAATTAGAAGGAAGAAAGACGAGAGTAATTAATATGTGTACATATACCAAAACAATGGAAGCATCAATTAACTAGTCAGCACGGGCTTAACTAATATATATATACCTGGCCGGACTCGGTTCGGTCACCGGAGCAGTCAGCACGGTCTCCTTCTTGTACCACCATTGTGTCACCGGGGCCATCATGAACATAGTCCTCTTCTTGTACCGGCATTAATGGGACGAAGCCATCATGAACATAGCCCTCTTCTTCATCCAGCTGACCATCGGTGTCGAGGAGAAATGACGCAACATCATCACTTCCATTTGCAATTATCTCCCCCAACATCGCTTCTGTTTCTTCCTCTCGGGAGTGCCCATAGTTTCTGCAAATATTTACAACATGTCAATTATTATTCAAACATGGTACAGATGGAGATATATATATATATATATATATATATATATATATATATATATATATATATATATATATATATATATATAT
>NC_041393.1:9149013-9197623 GCF_002162155.2 Triticum dicoccoides
GGTCGCCTCGACACAACGCTTCAAGGGTTTGGGGTGGCCTCGACGACAACGCTCTTTTAACTTGGTAAATTTGGGTGGCCTCGAGAGAGTTAATTTGTCGGGTAGGGGCGCGGCGGGAGGGGGTAGGAGACCAACATCGTTTTCTCTCTAGGGTTTGGGTGTCCTCGAGAGTTTTGGTCGAGCGAGAGGGCCGAGGGCCGGGGGGGTGCTGCCGTTGTATAAGATATCACGGTCGAGAGGGGGTATATATATCGACCGCCCCTCATGTCGAAGTTATCTAGAGGGGGTTATATCGACAACGACGTGACATACATATACATGGGAAAATAATGTTTTCGGGGAGGGGGTATCGGTACCACCCCCTCGTGTTGAAGTTTCTTCTTTCTCCTCTATTCCTTTCTTTCTTCTTCTACTCTTCTTTTTCTTCTTCTCCCTCGAGAAAGGAAAATAATTAAGGAAAAGGAAGAAAAGAGGAAGAAGGAAGAAGGAAGAAGAAGAAGAAGAAAAAAAAGAAGAAAAAAAAGAGGAGAAGAAGAAAGGAATAGAGGAGAAGAAGAAAAAATAGAATTTTTTTCTTCTATTTTTTCTTCTTCTCCTCTATTCCTTTATTCTTCTTTTTTCCTCTTCTTATTTATTTCTCCTCTTCTTCCTCTCTTCTTTTTCTCCTTTCTTCCTCTTCTTATTTTCCTTTTTCCTCTCATTCTTTTTCTTCTTCTTCTTCCTTCTTCCTTCTTCCTTCCTTCTTCCTCTTTTCTTCCTTTTCCTTATTTTACTTTCTCCTCTACACTAACCTAAAATGCACTAACCTAAAATCGATATCTACTAACAACCTAAATATAAAATTAATACATATATGAAAAAACATATATAAACAAAAAAATGCTATGAACATTATATTCATACATACATATATAGCCACATCCATTCATCATATATATAGCTACCACATACATATATACATTATATATATGAAAAAAATGCAATGAACAAAAAAATACACTTATGAAAAAAAAATACTATGAACATGTACACATATATACACATAAAAACACATATACACAAAAAAATGCAAAAAAATACATATATACTTGCATTTATGTATAAATTTTTGCATATATAAACTTCTGCATATATAAAAAAAGAGGAAAGGGCGCCGGCGGCCGGACCGAAGGCGGCGGCCTGTGGTCGGGGCGACGGCGACGGGGTTGGGAAAGGGGCGGCGCGCACGGCGACAGCGACGGGGTCGGGGAAGGGGCGGCGCGCGCGGCGACGGCGACGGGGTCGGGGAAGGGGCGGCGCGTGCGGCGACGGCGACAGGGTCGGGGAACGGCCGGTGGCGCGTGCGGCGACGATGATGGTGTCGGGGCCAGCAGGGGCAGCGGGCGCGGCGATGGTGTCGGGGCAGTGGCTCGGCGGCGGCGACGGTGAGCTGGACCAGCCTGACTGCGTTGGGGCAGGGCTCGGCGGCGACGGCGACGAGGAGCAGAGGCGTCGGGGCGAGAAGAAAGAGATGGGTTTTGGCGAAAACTGCTAAGTCCTGTATATATAGCTAGAGCATTGGTCCCGGTTGGTGGCTCCAACCGGAACTAATGCCCCCTTTAGTCCTGGTTGGTGCCACCAACCGGTACCAAAGGCCTCTTTTCAGCAGCCCAAAGGGCGGGAAGCGGCGGCCTTTGGTCCCGGTTGGAGGCACCAACCGGGACTAAAGGGTGGGCATTGGTACCGGTTGGTGCCACGAACTGGTACCAATTCACCCCCTTTGGTCCCGGTTGGAGCCACCAACCGGGACCAAAGGCCCCTGTGCTGCCCGCGTCGCGGCCAAAGTTTAGTCCCACCTCGCTAGTTGAGAGGGGCGCGCAGTGGTTTATAAGCCCCACTGCCGCACCCCTCTCGAGCTCCTCTCCACTGCAGGCTTACGGGCCTACTTGCTACTGCATTGCCTGATGGGCCTTCGGGGCCTACTGCGGGCCTGAATCCTGGCCCATAGTAGGGTTTCAAGTCGTATTCAGGCCATGGGGGCCCAGTAGGAGGCATTTTTTTTGTTTTTTTGTTTTCCTTACTTATTGTTGCTATTTTTATTTTTTTGTTTTTTTCTGCATTATTTATTTTCTTTTGTTTTTTGCTTTATTTTTTAATTCTTTTTTCTTTTAGTTTTAGGAAAATTATAAACTTTCTGTTAGTGCCATTACTTTTCAAATTTGAAAACACATTTTTGTTTTTTTGTTTTCTTTCTTGCTTTATTTATTTTATTTTGTTTCTACTTACAACAAAATACTTATTGTTGTTTTTTGTTTTGTTTTCTGCATTATTTATTTTCTTTTGTTTTTTGCTTTATTTTTTAATTCTTTTTGCCTTTAGTTTTAGGAAAATTATAAACTTTCTGTTACTGCCATTACTTTTCAAATTTGAAAACACTTTTTTTGTTTTTTTGTTTTCTTTCTTGCTTTATTTATTTTATTTTGTTTCTACTTACAACAAAATACTTATTGTTGCTATTTTTAATTATTACGAGGGCCGAACCATAAGACATTAAAGCATTTCAAATGAACTCTGAAAAATTTGAAAGTTGACATGGTATCATAAATTGACCCACACATAGCATGTGCATATACAAAACGGACAATGGTATCATACTCGTCAGTTACAAAGTTGGCATGGTATCATCATAATAGTTGCGGGAGAAAGTCTTCACTTTTTCTTCGCTTGTGTCATTTGCTTATTGCGCCGTAACCATGGATAATCTTCATCGTTTATCAGGATGCTGGGGTCAGCCTTGACTTTGAAGGGAGGAATTTCATGAAACTTTTCATAATCTTCAGACATGTTTGTCTTGTCCTCCACTCCCACGATGTCCCTTTTTCCTGAAAGAACTATGTGGCGCTTTGGCTCATCGTATGATGTATTCGCTTCCTTATCTTTTCTCTTTCTCGGTCTGGTAGACATGTCCTTCACATAGATAACCTGTGCCACATCATTGGCTAGGACGAACGGTTCGTCAGTGTATCCAAGATTTTTCAGATCCACTGTTGTCATTCCGTACTGTGGGTCTACCTGTACCCCGCCTCCTGACAGATTGACCCATTTGCACTTAAACAAAGGGACCTTAAAATCATGTCCGTAGTCAAGTTCCCATATGTCCACTATGTAACCATAATATGTGTCCTTTCCCCTCTTGGTTGTTGCATCAAAGCGGACACCACTGTTTTGGTTGGTGCTCTTTTGATCTTGGTCAATCGTGTAAAATGTATTCCCATTTATCTCGTATCCTTTCCAAATCGTAACAGTCGAAGATGGTCCCCTGGACAACAAGTACAGCTCATCACAAACAGTGTTGTCACCTCTGAGACGTGCTTCCAACCAACTGCTGAAAGTCCTGATGTGTTCACATGTAATCCAGTCGTCGCACTGCTCCGGGAGTTTGGAGCGCAGACTGTTCTTGTGTTCATCGACATACGGGGTCACCAAGGTAGAGTTCTGTAGAACTGTGTAGCATGCTTGAGACCAAGAATATCCGTCCCTGCATATTATTGAGTCCCTTCCAAGCGTGCCTTTTCCAGTCAGTCTCCCCTCATACCGCGATTGAGGGAGAACTATCTTCTTAAGGCCGGGAATGACGTCAACACAAAACCCGATGCCATCCTCTGTTTGATGGCCCATGGAGATGCTTCCTTCTGGCCTAGCGCGGTTATGGACATATTTCTTTAGGACTCCCATGAACCTCTCAAAGGGGTACATATTGTGTACAAATACGGGGCCCAGAATGACAATCTCGTCAACTAGATGAACTAGGACGTGCGTCATGATATTGAAGAAGGATGGTGGGAACACCAACTCGAAACTGACAAGACATTGCACCACATCACTCCTTAGCCTTGGTATGATTTCTGGATCGATCACCTTCTGAGAGATTGCATTGAGGGATGCACATAGCTTCACAATGGCTAATCAGACGTTTTTCGGTAGAAGCCCCCTCAATGCAACCGGAAGCAGTTGCGTCATAATCACGTGGCAGTCATGAGACTTTAGGTTCTGAAACTTTTTCTCTGCCATATTTATTATTTCTTTTATATTCGACGAGAAGCCAGTCAGGACCTTCATACTAAGCAGGCATTCAAAGAAGATTTCCTTCTCTTCTTTGGTAAGAGCATAGCTGGCAGGACCTTCATACTGCTTTGGAGGCATGCCGTCTTTTCGTGCAAACATTGCAGGTCCTCCCGTGCCTCAGCTGTATCTTTTGTCTTCCCATACACGCCTAAGAAGCCTAGCAGGTTCACGCAAAGGTTCTTCGTCACGTGCATCACCTCGATCGAAGAGCGGACCTCTAGGTCTTTCCAGTAGGGTAGGTCCCAAAATATAGATTTCTTCTTCCACATGGGTGCGTGTCCCCCAGCGTCACTCGGAATAGCTAGTCCGTCGGGACCCTTTCCAAAGATTACGTGTAAATCATTGACCATAGCAAGTACGTGATCACCGGTACGCATGGCGGGCTTCTTCCGGTGATCTGCCTCGCCTTTGAAATGATTGCCTTTCTTTCGACATTGATGGTTGGTCGAAAGAAATCGACGATGGCCCAGGTACACATTCTTCCTGCAGCTTGCCAGGTATATACTATCGGTGTCAAGTAAACAGTGCGTGCATGCGTGGTATCCCTTGTTTGTCTGTCCTGAAAGGTTACTAAGAGCGGGCCAATCGTTGATGGTCACGAACAGCAACGCCTTTAGGTAAAATTCCTCCTGTTTGTGCTCATCCCACGTACGTACACCGTTTCCATTCCACAGCTGTAAAAGTTCTTCAACTAATGGCCTTAGGTACACATCAATGTCGTTGCCAGGTTGCTTAGGGCCTTGGATGAGAACTGGCATCATAATGAACTTCCGCTTCATGCACATCCAAGGAGGAAGGTTATACATACATAGAGTCACGGGCCAGGTGCTGTGATTGCTGCTCTGCTTCCCGAAAGGATTAATGCCATCCGCGCTTAAAGCAAACCATACGTTCCTTGGCTCACTTGCAAACTCATCCCAGTACTTTCTCTCGATTTTTCTCCACTGCGACCCGTCAGCGGGTGGTCTCAACTTCCCGTCTTTCTTACGTCCTCACTGTGCCATCGCATCAACTTGGCATGCTCTCCGTTTTTGAACAGACGTTTCAATCGTGGTATTATAGGAGCATACCACATCACCTTCGTAGGAACCCTCTTCCTGGGGGGCTCGCCGTCAACATCACCAAGGTCATCTCGTCTGATCTTATACCGTAATGCACCGCATACCGGGCATGCGTTCAGATCCTTGTACGCACCACGGTAGAGGATGCAGTCATTAGGTCATGCATGTATCTTCTGCACCTCCAATCCTAGAGGGCATACGACCTTCTTTGCTGCGTATGTACTGTCGGGCAATTCGTTATCCTTTGGAAGCTTCTTCTACAATATTTTTAGTAGCTGCTCAAATCCTTTGTCAGGCACAGCATTCTCTGCCTTCCACTGCAGCAATTCCAGTACGGTACCGAGCTTTGTGTTGCCATCTTCGCAATTGGGGTACAACCCTTTTTTGTGGTCCTCTAACATGCGATCGAACTTCAGCTTCTCCTTTTGACTTTCGCATTGCATCCTAGCATCGACAATGACCCGGCGGAGATCATCATCATCGGGCACATCGTCTGGTTCCTCTTGATCTTCAGCAGCTTCGCCCGTTGCAGCATCATCGTGCACATCGTCTGGTTCCTTTTGATGTTCAGTAGCATCACCGTATTCAGGGGGCACATAGTTGTCATCGTACTCTTCTTCTTCGCCGTCTTCCATCATAACCCCTATTTCTCCGTGCCTCGTCCAAACATTATAGTGTGGCATGAAACCCTTGTAAAGCAGGTGGGTGTGGAGGATTATCCGGTCAGAGTAAGACTTCGTATTCCCACATATAGGGCATGGACAACACATAAAACCATTCTGCTTGTTTGCCTCAGCCACTTCGAGAAAATCATGCACGCCCTTAATGTACTCAGAGGTGTGTCTTGAACCGTACATCCATTGTCGGTTCATCTGCATGCATTATATATAATTAAGTGTGTCAAAAATCATTACAGAACACTAAAACCAAATTAATAGAAGTTCATCATCACACTAAAACCAAAGTACATACATAGTTCTCATCTAACAACATAAAGCTCTGCAGAGCATCTAAAATAATTAAACCATACACTGAAACTATGTAAAACATTTCAATGTGAAAACAAATGCGATCATAATCGCAACCAATGTAACAACTGATCCAACGGCATAATGATACCAAGCCTCGGTATGAATGGCATATTTTCTAATCTTTCTAATATTCAAGCGCATTGCATCCATCTTGATCTTGTGATCATCGAGGACATCCACAACATGCAACTCCAATATCATCTTCTCCTCCTCAATTTTTCTAATTTTTTCCTTCAACAAATTGTTTTCTTCTTCAACTAAATCTAACCTCTCGACAATAGGGTCGGTTGGAATTTCCGGTTCAACAACCTCCTAGATAAATAAAATCTATGTCACGTTGGTCGGCATAATTGTCATAAACAATAAATGAACCAATAGTTATGAAAAGATAATATATACCACATCCGAATCATAGACAGGACGAGGGCCGACGGGGGCGGATACCAAAACCATAGCACTATATAAGATGCAATAATAAAAGTAAGAAAATTATACAAGTATCTATATAAACATACAAGTAAGAGGCTCACCACGGTGGTGCCGGCGACGAGATCGGCGCGGGCGATCGACGGCGGTGAAGACGGGGACGAGACGTGACAGACCGCTAAACCTAGACAAATATTGAGGAAAATGGAGCTTGGAGGTGGAGCTTGGAGAGGAGAAAGCTTAAGTAGTGTGGCTTGGGCATTCCATCGAACACCTCATGTGCATAGGAGGTGAGCTAGAGCTCCACAAAGCTTCCTCCTCACATGCCACGAAAAACAGAGCAGTGAGAGTGCTCTGCTCGCGGGGTATATATAGGCAACTAATTGGTCCCGGTTCGTGGCTTGAACCGGGACTAAAGGGAAGCCTTTGGTCCCGGTTCAGGCGACCAACCGGGTCCAATGGTGGTGGGCCAGGAGCAAGGCACATTGGTCCCGGTTCGTCCCACTAACCGGGACCAAAAGGTCCAGACGAACCGGGACCAATGGCCCACGTGGCCCGGCCGGCCCCCGGGGCTCACGAACCGGGTCCAATGCCCCCATTGGTCCCGGTTCTGGATTGAACCGGGACTAATGGGCTGACCCGGCCTGGACCATTGCCCCCTTTTCTACTAGTGGACCTCATGGACACGGAGCTCCTAAGCGACGACATGTAAGGCTCATCAATGTGCCCGGTCTTGCTCGAAGGCCTTCGATTCTCCCTTACCCAGCGATGGGAGACCACTTGGGGATCGGCGCCCACGAGGTTCAACATTTCATGGCTATCAAGGAGAAAATCGATCTTCCCCCGACCGTCGAGGATGCGGATCACCGCCACGTCATAGGCACGAGCCGCCTACTTTGACGACCGGTAGGTGCCTAACCAATGCCTATTCCCTATGTCCGGAGCGTGCCATCTTGCTCATGTGGCCGATCCGACCATGGCCCTGTTGGAAGTAGAATCCAAGTTCTTAAGGTATAATCTGGTTAATCATATTTTGAGAATGATGTGGCGGTTAAATGTTAAACACTGATGTTCATGCCTTTAGAGAGAAAGGAGGATGGGGAGCGATTGTGACGAATCTGCCAAGATGGAACTATCACTACTGGAATCCTGTGGTACGCCGAGTGCCACGGACACTCGGAAAAGGGCCGAAAACCGCCGGCAAAGCCTTTGCCGAGTGTCACCCTCGGCAAAAGCCACCCGGCGTACACCTCTTCGGCAAACAGGAGTTTGCCGAGAGCCAGAACACTCGGCAAAGACTTTGCCGAGAGTCAAACAGTACCACTCGACAAAATAAAGTAGCTAACGGATAGCAGACGGTGACGGCGGTTCCTGACACGTGGGCCTACGGGGGCAGGCCGAGGGCCATCTTTGCCGAGCGCCACGCTCGGTAAAGACAGCCAGTAGGTGGCTGACACGTGTCAGCTCCTGACACCTGGGACTAGGGGGAGCAGGCCGAGGGCCATCTTTGCCGAGCGCCACGCTCGGGAAAGACAGCCAGTAGGTGGCTGACATGTGTCAGCTCCTGACACATGGGACCAGGCGGAGCAGGCCGAGGGCCATCTTTGCCGAGAGCCATGCTCGGCAAAGACAGCCAATAGGTGGCTGACACGTGTCAGCTCCTGACACGTGGGACTAGGGGGAGCAGGCCGAGGGCCATCTTTGCCGAGAGCCACGCTCGGCAAAGACAACCAATAGGTGGCTGACACGTGTCAGCTCCTGACACGTGGGACCAGGGGGAGCAAGCCAAGTGCCATCTTTGCCGAGAGCCACGCTCGGCAAAGACAGCCAGTAGGTGGCTGACACGTGTCAGCTCCTAACACATGGGGCCAGGCCGATAGGCCGAGGGCCATCTTTGCCTAGCGCCACTCTCAGCAAAGAGAGCCAACTTTGCCGAGCGCCTCTCTCGGCAAATGCTATGTTTGCCAGCGTTTGCTGAGTGTGACTCCCGGCAAACTCAGCCAATAGGGGAAGGCCACGTCACTTCTCCTAAAAGCCGTGAAAATATTTTGCCGAGAGCCACCTTCGGCAATTCTTTTTCCTTTACCGAGAGCCCTCTCGGTAAAGTTGCCAGGAGGACTATAGGTTATTATCCTTTACCGAGAGGCCTCTCGGTAAAGTTGCCAGGAGGGCTACATGTTATTATCCTTTACCGAGAGTCCTCTCGGTAAAGGGTGCGTTCTGGTCCAGTTTCACAGTCATTGCCAAGGGCAGCCCTCGGCAATGGTGTGCCCAGGAGCCTTTTTTCCCTATTTCTGTTTCTTTCCTGCAACGAAACATATACAGCAGCAGCATATAGTTCTATCACACATAGAACATGTCACATATAGGCATCATTGAACAAAAGAATCAATGATTGATTCTGAAAAACATTCCACATAAAAGCAATAGTGCATCAAAGCAATAGACCACAAGTTTACAAAGTCTCAAGATGCAAGAGTTCTCAACATACAAGGAACAGTTTCAAACATAACATGAAGTTCACGCGATTTTGGAGATCGGAGTGATAACATCGACATTAGAAGGCATCATTCCGTTTGCTACCCCAACTCCATCAACCGGAGTGATAACATCAACATTAGAAGGCATCATTCCCTTTGCTGCCCCAACTCCATAAACTTGAGGTGGAACTACCGGAACATTGTTCGATCCTTGTGATGGGTTGAGCTGTGATGGATTGACCCAATAGTGAGATCAATGCATATGGTAATGCCGAAAATGGTGATAGAAATAGTTTGAACAAAACTCACAATGTTCCACTCTGGCGTCGGTGGCATCTGTGGCACTGGTTGGCCTTGCATGGAATAAATATTGGCCACCATATGTTGTAAAGACTTCACTAGATCATCTTGTGCCTTCAGCTTGGCCCAATTTTCATCTCGTTCTTTCTCGGTGTCAATCAGTCGAGTCTACAATATGGCAATGAAAATTTCATTCATGTTGAAATGCAAATATCCTCAATAATGAAGAAGGGTCAATGAAGAAGGACCATGAAGGATCAATGAAGAAGCATTGACCTGAATATCCTCAATAATGCTCACGGAATATGGTACGTGATGCTCTATGGTAGGAGTACAGCCAGTACTCATAGCACGGAGCGTGTTGACTCTCGGAAGGGAGGAGGTTATGGCAGAATCAAGGTGAACCGCCATCCGGCCATTCGGTCTACCGCCTGCCGCGGCAATGGCCACAAGAGGGTCAAACGGTAGCACGTGAGGATCAGCGTTAGGCCCGTATGTCTCCTTCAATTTTTTGGTGTAGTTCTCTTCATCTGACCGCGATTTATAGCTGATCCAGTCCATCTCCGGGTGGAGAGGGTCCTTGTCCTTGTCGTCTTTGGTACGTTTGATGGTCCATGCCTCGGAGTAAGTGATATCCTTGCCAGTGTCTTCTTTCTACAAAAGAAAGTGATCCAAACAATCATGGGAATGCTCACAAATGAAAGAGAACATGATGAAAAGAAAAGGATGTGGTTGCCTACATGTTTTGAGACGACACCTGGGATGGTGAGGTTGCCTTGACGGTGTCCTCGACCCCCCATCAACTTACGCCATTTAGATATTACTTTGTGTTTATCCTGCCACCCTGGATCTGTCCACCGTTCGACGATCTTCTCCCAGCACGGACGTTTGTCAGCGCACCACCGAGGAATCACCTGTAGATTAAACAAATACATCTTAGTAAGGATTCTAATTTTGCCGTAGTGTAGGAAATGGCAAGCATCCATCGTCACTTGCCTTGAAGTAATTGTCCCATGAAAGATGTGTCCCTCGAGCCTCCTGTTTGGAAATCCTATGGTTAAGATAGTCCGCGTGATACTTGACCACTAACCGGACGCGCTCCTCATAGTGCATGTCGTGGACTAGTTTCTTGGCAATATTCTCAGCCACCACATTTCCACGATCCTTCTGACCCTCAACGCATGTATAGAAATCCTACAAACATGCATACATGTGAGAAGGGTTAAATCATGACTATGGCAAATTTAAACCTTTTGGTATTGACATTTAGGTGTTTGAAAGGACTTACCCAGAAATCATTGACCACTCGCATGGCTCTGTTATCAAAAACCCTCTGACACATATCCAGGAAATCCGGTGCAAGTTTGTAGTGATCCCATGACCAAGCTGGCTCAATGATACCGTTCGGCAAAGTGACCAGTCCAAGATAATTTAACCTACAAAGACCCCCAATGATGCCACTCGGCGACCGTGGCAGACTCCTCTCACCACCTTTTACTAAGCTTCTGCATTTCAAAGAGTGAAGTCATATTATATGTGAGGAAATGACAAAAGGTACAACTTATATGGGATGAGTTGAGATAACCACTTACTTCTCTCCCATTGGTTTAATCAACACGTCTCTATGCACATATGGACGTCTTGGAAGCTTTGAAGGACCACGCAGCCACACTTTCCCTCTGGAAGTAGTGCTGATAGTCGAACTGCTCAGCAGCGAACCGCTCACCTCGTGGTGCTCTGTTACCCATGAGGGTCCATCCCCACCCTCAGAAACCTGACGAACAACCAGCCTCCTCTCGGTGGCGGCGTCCTCCACCACCTCCTCCTCCTCATCTTCCACCACCTCCTCCGCAAAATCCTCCTCGTCCTCCTCCTAACACGCCTCATCCCCATCCTCTGTTTCCTCCTCCTGAGCACGGTGAAGCACTACATCAGAGGGTCGAGGAGAAGAAAGAGGTGCTCTACTCCGGGCTGCTTTACGTACTCCTCGTCCGCCTCCTCCTCCTGCCTCACCTACTCCCCCTCCTCGTCCGCCTCCTCGTCCGCCTCCTCCTCCTGCCTCACCTACTCCCCCTCCTCCTCCGCCTCCTCATCCGCCTACTCCTCCTGCGTCACCTAATCCCCCTCCTCGTCCGCCTCCTACTCCTCCCCCGCGTGGTACTCGACCTTGTTTCGCATGTTTTGCCGGATGAGTGTCTAGACCCACCAATCCTTTGGCCTTCTTGGCGGTTGTGGAAACCGATGAAGGAGCGGCCACCGCTTTCACCGGACGAGCAGGTTGATCATTGTACAGATCATTCACTTTTTTCAAACTTTCCTTTGGAATCTTCTTGCTACCTGTCATGTTCAATCACCTGATACGAAGAAGAACAAACCAGTTAGTACAGATGATACAAATTGATGTAAATACAATAAATATATCACATATGAAGAATAAATGGAATTGTCACAATAATACATATAGTTGTTACACACACAAATACATAGAGTTGTTGCACACACGAATACATAGAGTTGTTACACACACGAATACATAGAGTTGTTACACAGATGAATACATAGACTTGTGACACACATACATAGAGTTCTCACACGATTACATGGAGTTGTTAGATATAAGGGTCAATATTAGGTGCATCATTTGGATCAGGGCTTTCATCATCGCTATCATGCCCGTTCATACATTCATCCTCGAAGTCTTCAGGGGGGGCCCTCATCCTCATCTAGCCCCATGTGTCATCGCATAAGTAATGCCAAATCTCGAGGGTCAGAAACATCCTCGTATTCATCCTCTGCATTATCTACTTCCATGTCATCCATGGCTTCATGTTCCATAGCATCATGTTTGTGATGCACGCCATCATCTTCCTTTGCATCATCTTCGTCAGTGTCTGCTTCTTGAAAGAACTCTCCCTCGTATGTGTTAGGGTTTATATGGTAATCGTCCTTGTTTGGGGTAGGTACCTTGATATGCGGGGTACCTTGTACACAACATCCCACTTCAAGAGATCGATATATTCCATAGATGTGCACGTGTATGGGAGAAAAAACACTTATGTTGCTTGTTGAGCCATAATATAGACATCATTTCCTGCATATTTCGAAGCTCGTTCAACTTCAACAAAGCCAATACTAGGGGTTCGTCTCACTTTCTCAGGATTGAGCCAGCTGCATCTGAATACGATGGGCTTCACTCCTTGTAAACCACAATACTTCAACTCATAAATTTCTTCGATGGTTCCATAGTAGTGATGTCCATTTGTCCCTAGACAATAGACCGCACTATTAATTAACCTTCGGCTGGGCCTCTCACGCGTGTGTTTATCAGTGTGGAAGCGATACCCATTCATGTCGTAAGCCTTAAATGACTTGGCCTCGTATTCAAAACCTTTGGCTACTTATCTCACTTTGGCGTCCATATCAACCTCCTGATATGCCTACAAGATTAATAGGAAATTGTCTGGTTCATTAGTGGAAGCATTACAGGCAAGTAAGATCAACTTGAAGTAACATAAAGTTAGAAAAGTTACTTTTCTTGAGAACCAAGAAATGAAACCGCCATCAGCATTGGTATCTTCAAGAAGGTTTGATGATTCTTTGTCGCTAGGAGGCCATGGTAGCTTCCAGAATTCGTTCTGGAATTCCCTAGCAATATGAAGAATTCGAGTTAGAACTCAAAACTAGTGAGTAGTTGTCAATAAAGGTGTTCTACACTTACTTTATGTATGGTTGCACTTCTTCCATGTTGGTCAAGACATAGATCATAATAGTCGACCACTCAGTAGGTGAAAAGTTCTTGGGCTTCGGTCCACTTGCTTTGCCACCTTGGCCTTCGAAGAGGCTAAGGTCCGAAACATTACTGGTGGGTTCTTCATTGTAACGAGGAGCTGGATTTAACCTAGTCTGAATATTGTCATGATAGTACTTTGTCGTGGTCGTGGCCACCTCCTCGTTCAGGTATGCCTCGACTATGGAGGCTTCAATGCGGGCTTTATTCTTACATTTCCCACGAAGATGCTTGAACTCCCATTCAGGTGCATACTGCCATCAGAACTGCACAGGTCTTCCCATTCTAGCCTCATACGCGAGATGTAAGATCATATGTTGCATCAGATTAAAGAAACCTGGCGGAAATATCATCTCTAACTTGCATAGCAATTCATGTGCTTGTTCCTCCAACTTTGCAACCACTTCATAATCTAGTTCTTTGGCACAAAGCTGACAGAAGAAGTAGCTCAACTCTGCCAGCACTCGCCAAATATCGTCTCTGACATACCCTTGAATCATCACAGGCATTATCCGCTCAAGCCATACATGGTAGTCATGACTCTTGAGGCCTCCTATTCGCTTTGTAGCCATATTCACTCCCCTCATGATATTAGCTGCATATCCATCAGGGAAGTACAAGTTGTTCACAATCCATTGGAGAATTTCCTTCCTTTGGGGCATTGAAGGGGTGAAAGGGGTTGGTGGCTTCTTCCAAGAATTACCTTTTGCACGAGGCACCAAATTTAATTTTGGCCTGTTGCATAGTTTGGCTTGATCGATCCTAGCCTGAATGTTATCCTTTGACTTCTCGGTGTCGAGGAGCGTGCCGAGTAAGGCCTCCGCAATATTCTTTTCAGTGTGCATTACATCAATGTTGTGTGGAAGTAGAAGAACTTTAAAGTAAGGGAGCCTCCATAAGCTTGGAATGTGAGTCCACTGGTGTGTCTCTCCATACCCCACAAAACCTTTCCCATCGAGCTTTTCCTTGAGAGCATCTAACTCATTCTTAAGATGGGCACCGGTCATAATAGGTGGTGGCGGGTCATCAACAATAACACCTTTTTGGAAGTGCATAGCGTCTTGCCTGTATGGGTGATCAAGACGAAGGAACTGCCGATGTTGGTCAAAGCATACATACTTGTGACCCTTAGCCAGCCAAATGAAAATCACACGCTGTCGACACACTGGGCAAGGCCACTTCCCCTTTACACACCAACCACAAAATATTGCACGTGCCGGTAGGTCATGTAGCGATGTGTGGTACCAGATATGCATATTGAAGTGCTTCTTTGAAATGACATCGTATGTCCGGACCCCGTTGTTCCAAGAAACAAGTAAGTCGTCCACCAATGGCTCCATATACACACTCATATGCTTCCCGGGATAGTTAGGACCTGGAATTATCAACGTCAGGAACATGTGATGTCGTTGCATGCAAACGTCAGGGGGCAAATTCAGGGGGATAACATATACTGGCCAACAACTGTATATGGCAGCCATCAAACCATATGGATTGAACCCGTCGGTTGTTATCCCAACAGCTACACTCTTCCAGTTATCTGTTTTCTTATGAATTTCAACAAATTTCTTCCATGCTTCACCATCCCATGGATGTTGCATCTTTTTTGTATTGTACATCTTCCCTCCGGCGGCCCATCTCATATATTGGGCAGTTTCCTCGGTCATATAAAGCCTCTGGATCCTTTCTGTGAATGAATGATATCGAAGGATATTGACGACAATTGTGAGCTGCCTCTTGCTACCATCATCATCTATTACCTCAATATACCTAGAGGATTTGCACTTGACACCCCTGTTCAAGAATTCATTCGATTAACCAGTTAACTTGCCGATTAATCCCTACTCGTAGGTGTCACGACCGGCTTTTCAACAAAATTTTTATTGATAAAGCCGATCTTATTAAACCCAGTATAGGAAAAGTCATCCTTTCTGGTTGACAAAAGCTTGATAAACAGAGAACCAGTAGCATCAAATATATTACAGGGTTGAGCTGAGGCTGCTCAACAATTTATAACAAACTCGCCAATATCTTACATATGGGCGGTTATGACACAGGGGTGTGGTGGCATGCTACTAGCTCGAGGAAAAGTGGTGGTGGATAACTTGACTTCTACTGGCAGCTCATCGAGCGTCGAGGTGAGGCTCGATGAATTTATTTCGGGGTTGCGGAAGCGGATAATACAATGACCAAGACAGGATCGCACGGGACTGACTGGGACTCCTCTAGGCGTCGGACTCGCTATCAAACTCTTCATCCATGAGATCGCCTTCATCAACATCTGGCCAAATCAACAAGCCAGGTGAGTACTTGAAAGTACTCGCAAGACAGTTCGGACAAAAGATATAATCAATGAATGCATGAATGCGTCATGAACAAAGGATGATGCTCATATAACAACGGTAATATTGCAGGACTTGATAAATAAAATAAATAACTGAAAACCGATCGAGTGTCTGGAGCGACGCCTCGAAAGGTAAATAAATAAAGTGCATGCCGCAGTCGGGCGTCTAAGCGACACCACATATAGGGCTTAAAAGAAATGCCGCAGTCGGGCGTCTTAGCGACACCACATAAAGGGCTTCAAAGAAATGCCACAGTCAGACGTCTGGGCGACATCACATAAAGGGCTTTAAAAGAAATGCCGCAGTCGGACGTCTGGGCGACATCACATAAAGGGCTTTAAAAGAAATGCCGCAGTCGGACGTCTGGGCGACATCACATAAAGGGCTTTAAAAGAAATGCCATAGTCGAACGTCTAGGCGACATCTCATAAAGGGCTTTAAAAGAAATGCCACAGTCGGACGTCTAGGCGACATCACATAAAGGGCTTATAACAAAAGTAAATAACAGGTCTGCCACTGTTGGACGTTTGAGCAACATCACAGACAGGGCCTATAACAAAAGTAAATAACAGGTATGCCACCGTCGGACGTCTGAGCGACATCGCAGACAGGGCTTGTAATAAATGTAAATAACAAGATTAGTCCATCCACAAGAATAATCTTTTAACCGGATTTATCACACATAAATTCCACCGGAGTTTTGTCACTGAGGCTGATACCTGACAAGATAAGATGAATATAGTACTTGAACAAAGTACAAGATAATTGAAAGATTTGAGACTCTGCAGAGTTTGGATGTTCTGACCACGGCCAACGGATTTCCGTAGTCACGAAGGACTAGTTCCGTTTACGGTATTTCAGTAGAAACACATTTAACTAGTACACATCCATTTCACCTCACGATGCCAGGAATCACCCTGGACAACGTCCAAGAAAAACTTTGAGACGGGGAGGCCACAACCTCGAATAGCATGGGATCAAATTTCTATACGCGCGCTCTAAGGGGTGCCACCCTCTCGGTCCCAACCGGAAACACCCATGCCCCCTGACCGGATCACGGGCTTTAATCCAGGGCCATGGAACCCTCACCCCGGCCTCTCTATTTGGTGTGTACCAGGAAAACGATTTGCAACTTACTATGCCATATTCCTTTCGGAAAACATGTGACAGTATAGGAAGGAATGAATGGAAATGTGATTTGTTTCACGATGACACGGAAGTCAAATAATCTGGCATAAGACTGGCATGTCACAACACTGACATCTTACCCATCCTCATGCCAACACATGGCTATGCAAATATGTATCCAACAACATAATGCTTTCCGAAACTTACTTTCCGATTATGTGCATGAAACATAACATTCAAAGTGATGTTCCTAAACATGCCATGACCATACTAAAATGCAAACATGCAACAACACTCATCATATCAAGAGTTCAAACATGCTTGCCTGGTTCGGAGTAGTCGGAGTCTAACTGTGCGAAGTTTGCAGCTCCGTCACCTCCTCCGGTATCTATGGTATAAGAAAAATACGTACGCAACGTAAATACCGTGAGTGTACAAAAAAGTGTTCCAAATATTTTTCAAATAAATATGATAAAAAACTAGACAAAAATTTGAAGAGGACAGAAAAGGAATCACTCAAAAATTCCTTTCTGTTAAAAAGTTATAAGGGTTTTAACCCAAGGACCCATCTGTAATGAAACAGAAAACTTCCAGGGGGCCTTGCAGAAAAAATCCAGAAAAACAGTTCAGAGTGGAAGCGTATTCGCCCGAGTACGCTTTCAGTAAACGATTCAAAAAAAACAAAGGAGAGGCTGACGGGCGGGTCCCACCCGTCAGGTTCGAAATTTCAAACGAGGGAGTCGGGGCTCATCGGCGCCCTAGAGCCGCGGTGGTCGCCGGCGGCGATCCACGGCGAGGCAGGGAGATCGGAGAGTACCTCCGTGTTCAGGGCGCCATTCCGCGTCTGTGGGAGGTGGTGGTGGTCGCCGGCGAGTACCAAATCGGCGGCGACGCTTGCTCCGGCGGACGGCGATTCGGGTGGTCGTGGATCTCGCCGGAGAGAGCTGCAGGGTCAAAATTGAGGTGGGGGTTATCCTACTAGAGGAGGTACGAGGCTACGGGCGAAAGTAGGGCGGCGGAGGAGTTCTCACCGGAGAGAACGATGCCGGGGCCTGAGGCAGACGGAGGTGGCCGGAGTCAAGGAGGAAAGGCCCCTCGAGGCTCGTTCAGTGGCTGGGCGGGGTCTGGTGAGGTGGTGGAGTCGTGCGGGGGCGAGAGCAAGCTCGGGGTGCTATATATAGCCGCCTTGAGGTGGTTGCTGAGAACGGGGTTCTCCGGCGAGGTGATTACGGCGGCGCTGTGGTTGCACGGGAGGGTTCAGAGGTTGAGCGTCGTCGTGGGTGTTCCTTGGTTCTGTTTAGGTTCTAACCGCGTCGGGATTTGGTTGCTAAGGGGGAGCTCGACGGAACGGGGCGGTGCGGGCCCGTCGGCGGCAGGGAGCACGCTCTGTGCGTGCCGCGCCACGGCGACGGTGCTGCATGCGTGCGCTGGCGAGGAAATGGCCACGCGAAGCCACCGGGGGGTTTGGGCGGCGCCGAACGGCGTTATGCCGCCGTTCTGCTCCCTGTCGGCCGCTACGGTGATACGGCCGCCGCAAAGCACGCCGGCGCAGGCGGGCCAGGGCGCCATCGACGCCAAGAAGGCGCCAAGCGCGCGTGTGAGGCTCCGGACAAGCAAGCTAGGCCGTGAGCAACGTGCCAAGTGCACTGTGAGCATGTGACTGAATTTCTGACGAAGATCGACACTGAAACTCTGAACTTAACTGAAGATGAACAGAAACAGTGCATGCAAGGTGTTCGACAGAATGATCTAGGCATGTAGGGATTTTTCCTTGAGCTGGTTTTTGGTGGAGGGGTCTCTCATTGCATCTAGAGGCTGCATGAATATTTGTGAAATTTTTGGACAGGTGTAGATATGAATTTCACCAAATTTGGCAAATCTGGTCCAAACTTGCAGTGAGTGAAAATTGAAATATTTGAACAGGAGAAGAGTGGATCAAGATGGTTCTGGGTTGTGGGTACAAAGGACTATCCAGGGGTGTTGAGTTGAGGTCAAAAGTCAAAAGCATTAGGGTACTTGCTTTGCAATTCACCTAGGCTCAAAAGAAAAGACAGAATTATTTTGAGAGGAGAAATAGTTGGAATAAAATCCAAAAATTGATTTTATTAGTTTGGACAGAATGTTTGGGTTGTACCAAAGTGGGAGGAGGGGTTTTTGGGAAAATTTCACCATAGGAGGCATGGTAAAAATTTAGAAGGGATCAAAACCAAATAAAAGCCCAAAACTAAAAGGGTTTTCTTTTTAAAAGAAACTAAATCCAAGGAAAGGATTTTTGAGAGGGCAAACTTAGAAGATGGTTTTTAGGAAGGGTTTAAATGACCTTCTTTCAAACCAAGCAAGGCTCTTTCTGAAAACAAAATCAAAAAGATTTTGGAGTGTCACAGCACCTACCCCCTTAGTAAAAATCTCGTCCCCGAGATTTCAGCTGATCCTTAAACAGGTGTGGGTGCTCTGTCCGAAGAAAATCCTCTCTCTCCCAAGTTGCTTCATCCTCGGTGTGATTACTCCATTGAACTCTGAAAAACTTAATGGTTTTCCGTCGGGTCCTCCTTTCAGACTCTTCTAATATTTTTATTGGGTGCTCCCGGTAAGTGAGGTCCGGTTGCACGTCAATATACTCATGTGAAACTTGCTTCTCTGGGTTGCTCATGTATTTTCTCAACTGCGAGATGTGAAACACGTTGTGGATACCGGATAAGTCTCCGGGTAGGTCTAGCTGGTAGGCTACCTTGCCTCGTCGGGCCACTATATGAAATGGTCCGATGAACCTTGGTGCTAGTTTCCCCTTAATCTTGAATCGTTGCAGACCCTTCATAGGAGAAACTCTCAGGTATACCAATTCTCCGGGTTCAAAACTGATTTCCCGATGCTTTCGGTCGTAATAACTCTTTTGCCGACTTTGAGCTGTTTTGGGTCGTCCTCTAATTGTCTTAACTTTCTCATCGGCCTCCTTGAGCATATCTGGGCCAAAGATATGGCTGTCTCTGGTCTCTGACCAATTTAGCAGGGTACGACATCTTCTCACATATAAAGCTTCAAAGGGTGCCATTTGCAAGCTGGCTTGATAGCTGTTGTTGTATGCGAACACTACATATGGCAAACTTTCTTACCAACTGTTCCCGTAGGTGAGGACACAGACTCTTAGCATGTCTTCTAGGATTTGGTTTACGCGTTCCGTCTGCCCATCAGTCTGGGGATGGTATGCGGTACTGAAGGCTAGTTGGGTTCCCAGTGCCTGCTGTAGGTGATCCCAGAATGTAGAGACGAACTGTGTGCCTCTATCAGAGATGATAGTCTTAGGGACTCCATGCAGGCAGACGACACGGGCAAGATAAAGTCTGGCTAGTCTCTGAGTGGTGTAAGTTGTTTTTACCGGAATAAAATGTGCCACCTTGGTTAATCTGTCAGTTATGACCCATATGGCATCGTTTCCGTGTCGTGACCGTGGCAGTCCAACGATAAAGTCCATTCCAATCTCGCCCCATTTCCACTCGGGTATCTTATTTGGCTGTAACAATCCGGCTGGTTTCTGGTGCTCGGCCTTGATACGTTGACAAGAGTCACAGCATGCAATGAACGTGGCTATATCTCTCTTCATACCGTGCCACCAAAAATTTTCCTGAAGGTCTTTGTACATTTTTGTCCCTCCAGGATGGATTGAATACGGAGTTGTGTGACTTTCAGTCAATATCTGCTGTTTGAGGTCCTTGACATTTGGTACGCATAGCCTCTCTCCGTACCACAATATTCCTTGCTCATCTACGTTGAATTCTGAGGCTCTTCCCAAACTCACTTTTCTTTTTATGCCCTCAATGTTGGGGTGTCTGTGCTGGGCTTCCTTGATCCTATTCATCAGGGTAGGCTGTATTTCTATATTCGACACACTGCCTTCGGTAACCATTATTAGATTGAGTCGGGCAAATTCCTGCTGAAATTCTGGCCTCAACTTTGGTATACTATCGTCGTCCGTGCTGGGATTTCGACTAAGTGCATCTGCCACAACATTTGCTTTTCCAGGATGATAGTGGATTCCAACATCATAATCCTTCACCAACTCTAACCAGCATCGTTGCCGTAATTTAACTCTGGCTGTGTGAAAATATACTTAAGACTCTTATGGTCTGTGTATATCTCACAACGATCCCAAGTAGGAAGTGTCTCCATTCCTTGAGTGCATGAATGATCGCTGCTAATTCCAAGTCATGAGTGGGATAATTTTCCTCATGCTTGCGTAGTTGTCTAGAGACATACGCAACTACCTTGCCTTCTTGCATCAATACGCATCCGAGGCCTTTCCGGGATGCGTCACAATATACCTCAAAATTCTTGTGTATATCTGGCACAATTAGTACTGGTGCCGTTGTTAATTTGCTTTTTAGCTCTTGGAAGCCTTTCTCACATGCTTCTGTCCATTCAAACTTCTTGCCTTTCTTGAGCAATTGTGTCATGGGCTTTGCTATAGTAGAGAATCCTTCAATAAATCTCCGATAATAGCCTGCCATTCCCAAGAAACTCCGTACGTCCGTTACGTTAGCCGGTGGTTTCCAGCCAAGTACGACCTTGACTTTTTCCGGGTCTACTGCAATACCTTCTTGGGTTAGCACGTGGCCCAGAAAACCCACCTGTTTTAGCCAAAATTCACATTTGCTGAATTTGGTGTACAATTGATGTTTCCTGAGTTCTCCTAGTACAATCCTGAGATGTTCGGTGTGCTCTTCTGGTGTTTTGGAATATATCAGAATATCATCAATGAATACCACAACAAACTTGTCCATATACTTCATAAATACTTTGTTCATGAGGTGAACAAAATATGCGTGGGCGTTGGTTAGCCCGAATGGCATCACTGTGAACTCATACAACCCATATCTGGAGGTGAATGCGGTCTTGGGAATATATTCTGTTCGTACTTTTAATTGGTGGTATCCTGATCTCAAGTCAATTTTTGAGAAGACTTTGGCCTGTGCGAGCTGATCGAATAAATCATTTATTCGGGGCATTGGGTATTTGTTCTTGATTGTGACCATGTTGAGAGCTCGATAATCAATACATAACCTCATTGTTCCATCCTTCTTCTTGGCAAATAAAATTGGAGAACCCCAAGGTGAGGAGCTGGCTCGTATGTATCCTTTCTCCAATAATTCTTTTATTTGCTTCTTCAACTCTACCAATTCGGATGGTGCCATTTTGTAAGGTTTCTTGTAAATAGGAGCGGTTCCGGGTGCTAGCTCAATGCTGAATTCTATCTCTCAGTCTGGTGGCATGCCTGGTAGTTCTTCTGGAAATACGTCTGGGAATTCACATACAACTGGAACCTTGTTCAGCTCAGAAACGTCCACCTTGTTTAATCTAGGTTGCCGAGGTATTTGTCTCTCTTTGGCTGAAACTTTTATTTTCTTCCCATGATGGTGTGTGAGAATCACGGTAAGGTTGAAGCAGTCAACAAAACCTTTGTTGGTGGTTAACCAATCCATTCCTAGGATGACATCCAGTCCTTTGCTTTCCAGTACAATAAGGTTGGCGTGAAACTTCAATCCTTCAAATTCAATAACCACACCTTGACAGTAACTCTGGGTCACTTGCTTAATTCCAGGGGACTTGATGATCATTGATTTTTCCAAGGGAAGCATCGAAAAATTATTTTGCGAAGCAAAACTTTTCGAAACGAATGAGTGAGAAGCTCCAGAATCAAACAAAACCATGGCAGGTATTGTGTTGACGGGGTACGTACCGAGTACGATATCTGGGGCGTTATGTGCTTCCTCTCGGGTCACGTGGTTCAAGAGACCTTTCCGGTGGTTGTTGTTGGGGTTGAAATTGCTTCGCTTTGGTGCTGAATTATTGCCACCATTATTGAGCTTCGGGGTTGAGCTCCTTGGCTTGGGGCACTGCTTGGCATAGTGCCCTTCTTCTCCACAAGCATAACAGGTAACTCCTGGGCAATAGGTGAACTCTTTGTCTCTTGCATGGAAATTCTTGATTGGACGTGAATTATTCGTCGGGGTTTTGTGTGAATCCCCCTTCTGAAATTCCTTCTTGCTTCTGTGATTGCGAGCAAAAGTAGTATGGTCCCTTTTTCGTTTGCGGAAATCTTCCAGGCTACGTCGCTCATTTTCTAGGGTAATGGCCTTATCCACCAGTGTTTTAAAATCTGGAAAGGTATGCACAACTAGCTGGCACTTAAGGGCGGGTGCCAGGCCTTCCAAGAATTTTTCCATCTTCTTGCTCTCGGTCATGCGTTCTTCATTGGCGTAGCGAGATAGTAGAGTGAATTGGCTGTTGTATTCTGACACTGTCATGGCCCTTTGCTTGAGTTCATCAAATTCTTTCTTCTTGATTTTCATGACGCTCTTAGGAATGTGTGCCCCATGAAAACCTTCTTTGAAATTTTCCCAGGTGATTTCATTTTCGTTGGGGTGCATGTGCAGGAAGTTTTCCCACCACGATGCAGCTGCTCCTGTGAGATAGTGTGGTGCATACAATACTTTTTCACGGTCTGAACACTGTGCGATAATTAACCTTCTCTCCATGTCTCGAAGCCAGTCATCGGCCTCAAGAGGCTTGTCAGTATGAGAAAATGTTGGAGGACGCGTCTTTTGTAACTCAGATAATTTGGATTGCGATTGATACTGACCACGGTTACTTCCCATATTGTTGAATTGGTTCATCATTTCCTGGTGTTGCTGCTGACTCTGTTCATACAAATGACAAACTTGTGTAAAAGCTGTTTCACTGTCCTGTTGACTTGTCTGACCCTGAGTGAAATTTTGGTTCTGCAGTGTGCCATAATTTTCTTCTGGCTGAGTTGGCATGGAGCGCGTCCAAGGACGAGACATCTTTCACTCTGGGGATATATTTTGTGAACTCGTAAGATAGGAAAGAGAGACGCAAAAGTCAATAAAATCACACACAAAGAACATTTTGAAACTCCAGGATATTTTTGGAAACACACGATTTCGCGCGGAGAAGGACTAGTGCATATCTTACACGCGGGCATAATTATACATTACATCACTCAGGATACGCGTACATAATCCTGACATGTTATTTAAACTAGTGCACTCCTCCAGATCCTACATGATGCGCAAACAGGCTACTTCTCACAACCTAGGTACATATAAACATATTACACAAGTCGATACATCGCATGGCGTCTATGCGTACTTAGTCGGAGATGGTGATGATCTCCCTTGGCCTGCCGAGGGTAAGACGCAGAGACGCTGGAGAATCAACCTCCTCCTCGCTAATAGGTTCTAGACGAGAAACGCTGTGCTGAGCTGATGGAGCAGGTGCCGTAGGCGGAATAACACGAATACGAGTGGGTGGAATAGGTGGGGTAGCACGTATGGGAGTGGGTGCAACAAGTGGTGCAGAGCGGATGGGAGTGGGTGCAATAGACTGGTTAAATTCCTCTGTGGTAGGCAGACGACGAGCAGAGGCGAGTATGGTAGGTGAGTGAGAGGCTGCGGATGACACAAAAGTCAGTGGTGGAGCGGTGTGCAGGAGTTCCCTCCTGTTAGCAGCACAGCCATGAACTGAGTCCATGCGTGCAGCTACGAGGTCATCCACCATGCAGTCGAATGCTGCCTCCAGGGCTCGGAGGTACTCGACAAGCATCTCAAAGGCTTCATCTCGCTCTCCTCTGGGGCAAGAGAAAGAGTAGTGACAGGTGTAAGGCACATGGCATGGAAGGTAGCGGTAGCGACGGGTCTTCATTGCAGGAAGAACATCCCGAAGATGGGCTATCGTCTCGCGGGCAGCCATCTGCATAGCATGCCTTTCTGTAGGCATGGCTCTCCCCACGAATTGGAGGCGGCGTATTTCTGCATGGCCTCCCCTGAACTACACCGCGGCCTGGTGCATAGTCAGACTGTCATTGATCTTGTGTGGATAAAGCATGAAGACTGGGCGCACGGATGGCCCCATCGCGACCTGAACGATGAAGGAGAGGAGTTTGACGAACCCCTCAGGCACGTTGGCGAACATTTGAGACTCGCAGTCGTTGCCGGCCATCTACAAAAGTAGGCAAAAATTCTGAGTGATCAGATCATAAATTTTATGCTGACTGTCAGAAAAATGACTACATTTGTAAAAACATGAATAACTCTATCATGCTAATAACCAATTAGCGATCACACCTACTGGCTTCCTACAGTCATCCTGGCTCTGGTTACCAAGTCTGTCACGACCGGCTTTTCAATAAAATGTTTATTGATAAAGCCGATCTTATTAAACCCAGTATAGGAAAAGTCATCCTTTCTGGTTGACAAAAGCTTGATAAACAGAGAACCAGTAGCATCAAATATATTACAGGGTTGAGCTGAGGCTGCTCAACAATTTATAACAAACTCGCCAATATCTTACATATGGGCGGTTATGACACAGGGGTGTGGTGGCATGCTACTAGCTCGAGGAAAAGTGGTGGTGGATAACTTGACTTCTACTGGCAGCTCATCGAGCGTCGAGGTGAGGCTCGATGAATTTATTTCGGGGTTGCGGAAGCGTATAATACAATGACCAAGACAGGATCGCACGGGACTGACTGGGACTCCTCTAGGCGTCAGACTCGCTATCAAACCCTTCATCCATGAGATCGCCTTCATCAACATCTGGCCAAATCAACAAGCCAGGTGAGTACTTGAAAGTACTCGCAAGACAGTTCGGACAAAAGATATAATCAATGAATGCATGAATGCGTCATGAACAAAGGATGATGCTCATATAACAACGGTAATATTGCAGGACTTGATAAATAAAATAAATAACTGAAAACCGATCGGGTGTCTGGAGCGACGCCTCGAAAGGTAAATAAATAAAATGTGTGCCGCAGTCGGGCGTCTAAGCGACACCACATAAAGGGCTGAAAAGAAATGCCGCAGTCGGGCGTCTTAGCGACACCACATAAAGGGCTTAAAAGAAATGCCACAGTCGGACGTCTGGGCGACATCACATAAAGGGCTTTAAAAGAAATGCCGCAGTCGGACGTCTGGGCGACATCACATAAAGGGCTTTAAAAGAAATGCCACAGTCGGACGTCTAGGCGACATCTCATAAAGGGCTTTAAAAGAAATGCCACAGTCGGACGTCTAGGCGACATCACATAAAGGGCTTATAACAAAAGTAAATAACAGGTCTGCCACCGTCGGACGTCTGAGCGACATCACAGACAGGGCCTATAACAAAAGTAAATAACAGGTATGCCACCGTCGGACGTCTGAGCGACATCGCAGACAGGGCTTGTAATAAATGTAAATAACAAGATTAGTCCATCCACAAGAATAATCTTTTAACCGGATTTATCACACATAAATTCCACCGGAGTTTTGTCACTGAGGCTGATACCTGACAAGATAAGATGAATATAGTACTTGAACAAAGTACAAGATAATTGAAAGATTTGAGACTCTACAGAGTTTGGATGTTCTGACCACAGCCAACGGATTTCTGTAGTCACGAAGGACTAGTTCCGTTTACGGTATTTCAGTAGAAACACATTTAACTAGTACACATCCATTTCACCTCACGATGCCAGGAATCACCCTGGACAACGTCCAAGAAAAACTTTGAGACGGGGAGGCCACAACCTCGAATAGCATGGGATCAAATTTCTATACGCGCGCTCTAAGCGGTGCCCCCCTCTCGGTCCCAACCGGAAACACCCATGCCCCCTGACCGGATGACGGGCTTTAATCCAGGGCCATGGAACCCTCACCCGGGCCTCTCTATTTGGCGTGTACTAGGAAAACGATTTGCAACTTACTATGCCATATTCCTTTCGGAAAACATGTGACGGTATAGGAAGGAATGAATGGAAATGTGATTTGTTTCACGATGACACGGAAGTCAAATAATCTGGCATAAGACTGGCATGTCACAACACTGCCATCTTACCCATCCTCATGCCAACACATGGCTATGCAAATATGTATCCAACAACATAATGCTTTCCGAAACTTACTTTCCGATTATGTGCATGAAACATAACATTCAAAGTGATGTTCCTAAACATGCCATGACCATACTAAAATGCAAACATGCAACAACACTCATCATAGAGTTCAAACATGCTTGCCTCGTTCGGAGTAGTCGGAATCTAACTGTGCGAAGTTCGCACCTCCGTCACCTCCTCCGGTATCTATGGTATAAGAAAAATACGTACGCAACATAAATACCGTGAGTGTACAGAAAAGTGTTCCAAATATTTTTCAAATAAATATGATAAAAAACTAGACAAAAATTTGAAGAGGGCAGAAAAGGAATCACTCAAAAATTCCTTTCTGTTAAAAAGTTATAAGGGTTTTAACCCAAGGACCCATCTGTAATGAAACAGAATACTTCCAGGGGGCTTTGCAGAAAAAATCAAGAAAAACGGTTCAGAGTGGAAGCGTATTCGCCAGAGTACGCTTTCAGTAAACGATTCAAAAAAAAACAAAGGAGAGGCTGATGGGCGGGTCCCACCCGCCAGGTTTGAAATTTCAAACAAGGGAGTCGGGGCTCGTCGGCGCCCGAGAGCCGCGGTGGTCGCCGGCGGTGATCCACAGCGAGGCAGGCAGATCGGAGAGTACCTCCGTGTTTAGGGCACCATTCCGCGTCTGTGGGAGGTGGTGGTGGTCGCCGGAGAGTACCACGTCGGCGGTGACGCTTGCTCCAGCGGACGGCGATTCGGGTGGTCATGGATCTGGCCGGAGAGAGCTGCGGGGTCAAAATTGAGGTGGGGGTTATCCTACTGGAGGTGGTACGAGGCTACGGGCGAAAGTAGGGCGGCAGAGTTGTTCTCACCGGAGAGAATGATGTTGGGGCCCGAGGCGGACGGAGGTGGCCGGAGTCGAGGAGGAAAGGCCCCTCGAGGCTCGTTCAGTGGCTGGGCGGGGTCTGGTGAGGTGGCGGAGCCGTGCGGGGGCGAGAGCAAGCTCGGGGTGCTATATACAGCCGCCCCGAGGCGGTTGCCGAGAACGGGGTTCTCCGGCGAGGTGATTACGGCGGTGCTATGGTTGCACGGGAGGGTTCAGAGGTTGAGCGTCGTCGTGGGTGTTCCCTGGTTCCGTTTAGGTGCTAACCGCGTCGGGATTTGGTTGCTTAGGGGGAGCTCGACGAAACGGGGCGGTGCGGGCCCGTCGGCGGCAGGGAGCATGCTCTGTGCGTGCCGCGCCACGGCGATGGTGCTGCATGCGTTTGGGCGGCGCCGAACGGCGTTATGCCGCCGTTCTGCTCCCTGTCGGCCGCTACGGTGATACGGCCACCACAAAGCACGCCGGCGCAGGCGGGCCAGGGCGCCACCGACGCCAGGAAGGCGCCAAGCGCGCATGTGAGGCTTCGGACAAGCAAGCTAGGTCGTGAGCAACGTGCCAAGTGCACTGTGAGCATGTGACTGAATTTCTGACGAAGATCGACACTGAAACTCTGAACTTAACTGAAGATGAACAGAAACAGTGCATGCAAGGTGTTCGACAGAATGATCTAGGCATGTAGGGATTTTTCCTTGAGCTGGTTTTTGGTGGAGGGGTCTCTCATTGCATCTAGAGGCTGCATGAATATTTGTGAAATTTTTGGAGAGGTGTAGATATGAATTTCACCAAATTTGGCAAATCTGGTCCAAACTTGCAGTGAGTGAAAATTGATATATTTGAACAGGAGAAGAGTGGATCAAGATGGCTCTGGGTTGTGGGTACAAAGGACTATCCAGGGGTGTTGAGTTGAGGTCAAAAATCAAAAGCATTAGGGTACTTGCTTTGCAATTCACCTAGGCTCAAAAGAAAAGACAGAATTATTTTGAGAGGAGAAATAGTTGGAATAAAATCCAAAAATTGATTTTATTAGTTTGGACAGAATGTTTGGGTTGTACCAAAGTGGGAGGAGGGGTTTTTAGGAAAATTTCACCATAGGAGGCATGGTAAAAATTTAGAAGGGATCAAAACCAAATAAAAGCCCAAAACTAAAAGGGTTTTCTTTTTAAAAGAAACTAAATCCAAGGAAAGGATTTTTGAGAGGGCAAACTTAGAAGATGGTTTTTAGGAAGGGTTTAAATGACCTTCTTTCAAACCAAGCAAGGATCTTTCTGAAAACAAAATCAAAAAAATTTGGAGTGTCACAGTAGGGTCACCGAGTAGCTGATTAACTGATTAATCGCCCGAGTAATTGACTAACTTGCCGATTAGCCTATTAATCCCCTACTCGTCAGCCAACCGAGCAGCTACCAGTTAACGATTTCCTCAATAATGCTTGACACAATAATTCGTATCTTTATCTTCATTTCTAAATAGCATGCATCCGTTTGGACAAGCATGTATTTGCTCATACGGCATCTTAAGTGAACTGAGGATTTTGTTCGACTTGTACATGTTCTTTGGCAATATATGTTCTTTAGGCAAGAAGCTAGCAATAACTGACAATAAATCATTGAAGCAAATTATGCTCATGTTATGGTTTGCCTTCAGGGCCATTAGGCGTGCAATGCCATCTAGTTGAGTAACCTTTGTATGGGTGTGAAGGGGTTTTTGTGCCGCAAACAAAACTGCATGATACTCTTCAGGGCTTTCCGGCGTCCTCGGAGTTCGGGTCCTCTCACGGATCCGCACGGCGGATGTCATCTAACAGGTTTTCAATCCGAGTATCATATTCGCCGGTGCGTTGTCGCACCACATCCGCCCTGGATTGTTCTGTCTCATCGTGAAAGATCCACCGGTAATAGCCTGGCGTAAACCCATATTTGCCTAAGTGTTTACTCATAGTAATCTTATCTCTTTCATTCTGGTTATCACACTCCGTGCATGGGCACCAAATTCCACGAACTGGCGTTTCTCCAGCAAATACTAATTCCAGGAAATCATTGGTCTTCAACCTCCACTCAGGGGTCATACCCTCCATGCTGGGATGTCCGGTGTACATCCACTCACGTTCTTCCATCCTCTGATATAAAGTGAAACACACACATAATTTTTTTATGTAACAAGTGGTTCCATCAAGTTTTACGACATGCACTGAGCTATGTAATAGGTAAAGATAGGTCCTAGTCCCACCCGAGAATGTGTAGGCTGGGTCCGCTTTCATGACGTACTCCGACCCGAGACAAAATTTCGGCAGCACCTCCCCGTTGTTCTCCAAATACACGTCTCAGCAATAAGCCAAGAGGATGTGTATCTAGAGAACAACAAGGAGACACTGTTGAAATTCTGTCTCGGATCTTAGTACATCATGAAAACGACCCGCCTACACATCCTCGGGTTGTCCATGGAAAACATGGACAATTTGAAAGAGTCGACGTTATAAATATGCAAAAACTTGCATATTTATATATACAACCCTTCCGAACGGGAGACACCTAGGTTACACGACTATTTAGGTGATCTACAAATAATGAAAACCTACACATGAACGGGAAGAGATTACCCTTGAAGCGTGCAACGGAATTCACTCTCTCTTGTCAAATAGATGCATGTCCTGCATGAAAGAATGAAGTTGTGTCAGTCATATGTCAAACAAACAAACATCAATAACACTCACTCACACACACCCCACACACAAACACACTCACATATCCATACACACACATCACACACTCACTCACACATGCACACACACAGTGGCCTGCGCCGGCTCTCGCGGCGCCAACCGCGCCTCCCGCGCCCACCCCAGCGCCGTAGTGGCCGTACTAGCCCGCGCCAGCCCTGGTCGCGTCAACCGCGCCGGCCGTGCCGGTCCAGCTAATCAAGCAAAGAAGCAATCATTATTTGCTCAGCTTCCCTAAGGGAGCCGGGAGACCTAACCCTAGTCGCCTCTTGCGTCGCCGCCGCCTCTCCCTCTCGCGCACGACGGTGCCTTGCCGCCGGCGACCGTGAGCTTCGCCACGTCCAGCCCCCCTTCCCCTAAAACCTACGCCCTAGACCCGTTTGGGTACCAGCTCCTACCACTGACACACACACATACAAAGCACACACTCACACACATTATTCACTATATATGCATATATATACACCTTTTGTTGTAATGGAGAGGGGGGAAACCCCTTTTATTTCAAAAAAAAGGAGATTGAGTAGGGGGGCTCACCGACGGAGCAGGGGGCGGCGGGGGAGGTGGATGCCGGATGAGGTAGAGCTTAGTGGAGGGGATGCCGCGCCGGTGGTGCTCGCTGAAGCTTGGCCGAGATGGTGGTGGTGGACGAGCTCGGTGGAGGTGGCGGTGGGAGGGCTCGGTGGAGGTGGAGGGGCGGGGGAGGCACTCCCGGTGGTGGAAGCGGCGGAGGCGGCGGCGGTGGCGGGGCTCGCCGGATGGGGCGGCGGCACTAGGGGGCGGCGGCGGACAGAGGGGGCGGGGGCAAGAGAAACAGAGAGAGAAGAGAGGAGTGAGCATGTGTGAGGGGGGAATTATTCATAAGTCCCCACGGGAAACATTTCCGAGAGCCAACATTAAGCGACACTCGATAAAAGTCTTAACCTAGATCTCCGGAGCTTTTCCGAGAGCCGCACCGACAGTAGTTACCGAGCGCCGTCCAACAGAACTCGGCAATGACCTCATTTTCCGAGAGCGACTCTCGGAAAATCATCCTTCTTGTGCATTCCCCATATTATGTATTATACTTTTTTGGTTGTTTTCTTCCATGCTTGGCAACCAACCTTAGCACATCATAATTACCATCTTGTGTTTTCTTTTTCAAATGATGGGCCTCGCCCGGTTCTAGAGACCGGCACCCTTCCGGTGGCCCCGGCAGTCTTGGGCGTTGATCGACACCGAGAGGGGGTAGGCCACAGGGAATAACTGCTTATTCGTGTTAGTACATGTTATCGCGAGATAACATTCCAAGTCTAGGCCCGTTCTGTCACGGATCGCCCACCGAAGACTCTGTCTCGGGGACGAACGTAGCCGGTCCTCGACGTTCCCGCCCATGTGTGTGGTTTGTGAGGCACGTACCACATCAAGGACGTGCGTTGCTTATTCAAATAACACACCACCGCTGCATGCATATGCATGGGCCACGCGCATGTACGGGTGCCCTCCCCCCCCCCTCGGGCGGTCTCCATATCGAGCACCCATCTGGTGTCCCCGGCGGTCTAGGGTGTTATTCGGCACCGAGAGGGTGTAGTCCATGGTGAATAACTGCTACTCCGTGTTGGTGCATGTCATCGCGAGATGACATACCAAGTCTAGGCTCGTTCTGTCACGGGATCACCCATCGAAGATTCTGTCTCGGGAACGGACGAAGCCGGTCCTTGGCGTTCCCGCCCGTGTGTGTGGTTTGTGAGGCACGTGCCACGTCAAGGACATGCGTTGCTTATTCAAATAGCAGACCACCCATGCATGCATATACATGGGCCACAGGCATGTAGGGGTGCCCTCCCCCCCCCTCGGGCGGTCTCCATATCGAGCACCCAACCGGTGGCCCCGACGGTCTAGGGCGTTATTCGGCACCGAGAGGGTGTAGTCCACGGTGAATAACTACTTCTCCGTGTTAGTGCATGTCATTGTGAGATGACAGACCAAGTCTAGGCCAAAACCACAGCAAGATCCCATCCGTGTAGACCTGACGCGTCGGTTTCCACCTTCCAGGTGCCGGCCGTGAGGGGGGCCACACCCCGGAGAGGCGTGCCGCCTCTTCGGACATGCCACCACACTGTACGGCATGTATGAGGGCCCGGTGCGATGCTCCGGTGGCATTGCTACCCTCCCAGGGCCCCCGTCCCGCCTAACCCTGTAGCGTTTGACCACGGGATCTAGCCCTTTGACTTTGCACGGACGGGCTTTGACAAGTGGGACTCTCCACCCAGTTGTGTTAGGTCAGCCCATAGGAACACTTTGGAGCAACATACGGGCCTAAGCCATAGCAAGACCCCATCCGTGTAGACCCGACGCGTCCGTTTCCCCCCTCTAGGTGCCGGCGGCAGCGCCGTCCGGGAGGGGGGGCACACCCCGGAGACGCGTGTCGGGCGTTTGCAAGCGCCACAACACTTCCAGACTTGTGAGAGGCTGCCTATGCAAGATTTGGCGGCATGTGCTAGCCCCCGGAGGCCGCCGGCCATAGTCGTAGACACGCGAAGAGCAATCCGCGGAGAGGGGAGTGTTCAGATACTTCTTTAAAGTTCTCTCTCGGTGCCGGTCTAGAAAGTTGACCGGCACCGAGAGAGGGGGTAGGCCACGGTCAACAACTTCTTCTTCTCATGTTTTTTTACTTTACACACTCTTTAAAGTTGAGTTCTGAAAAAATCATCAAAAGTCATGGAATTTATAAACTTTGGTCGTAAAAGCATATGAAATATGAGATACAAAAAAGATAGCGCAAAAAAGACAAAAAGAGGGGGGGATTAGAGCAGTCATTACCGAGAGTCAATTCTTGGCTCTCGGTAATTTCCACCTTTTCCGAGAGCTGCTCTCGGTAAACCATCCACCTACATTTCTTTCCTTCTTGTGCATTCTCGATAATATCTATTATACTTTTTTTTGTTGTTTTCTTTCATGCTTGGCAAACAACCTTAGGACATCATAATTACCGTCTTGTGTTTTCTTCTTCGGATGAGCCTCGTCCGGTTCTAGAGACTGGCACCCCTCTGGTGGCCCCGGTCGTCTAGGGTGTTGTTCGGCACCTAGAGGGGGTAGGCCACGGGGAATAACTGCTTCTTCGTGTTAGTGCATGTCATCGCGAGATAACATTCCAAGTCTAGGCCCATTCTGTCATGGGATCGCCCACCGAAGACTCTGTCTCGAGGACGAACGCAGCCGGTCCTCGACGTTCCCGCCCATGTGTGTGGTTTGTGAGGCATGTGTCACGTCAAGGACGTGCGTTGCTTATTCAAATAGCACACCACCCCTGCATGCATATGCATGGGCCACGCGCATGTACGGGTGCCCTCCCCCCCCTCGGGCGGTCTCCATATCGAGCACCCATCCGGTGGCCCCGACGGTCTAGGGCATTATTCGGCACCGAGAGGGTGTAGTCCACGGTGAATAACTGCTACTCCGTGTTAGTGCATGTCATCGCAAGATGACAGACCAAGTCTATGTTGGGGAACGTAGCAGAAATTCAAAATTTTCCTACGTGTCACCAAGATCTATCTATGGAGAAACTAGCAACGAGGGGAAGAAGAGTGCATCTACATACCCTTGTAGATCGCTAAGCGGAAGCGTTCAAGTGAACGGGGTTGATGGAGTCGTACTCGTTGTGATTCAAATCACCGATGATCAAGTGCCGAACGCACGGCACCTCCGCGTTCAACACACGTACAGCCCGGTGACGTCTCCCACGCCTTGATCCAGCAAGGAGAGAGGGAGAGGTTGAGGAAGACTCCGTCCAGCAACAGCACAACAGCGTGGTGGTGATGGAGGAGCGTGGCAATCCAGCAGGGCTTCGCCAAGCACCATGGGAGAGGAGGAGGAGGAGAGACAGGGCTGCACCAACGAGAGGAGAAGTTCTCATGTGTTATGGGCAGCCCCAGGCCTCTATTTATATAGGGGAGAAGGGGGCTGCGCCCCCTTTAGGGTTTCCCACCCCAAGGGGTGCGGCCAGCCCTAGATGGGACTTGGGGAGGCGGCCAAGAGGGGGAGAGAGGGGAGGCGCCCACTAGGTGGGCCTTAAGGCCCATCTGGACTAGGGATTGCCCCCTCCCACTCTCCCTTGCGCCTTGGCCCCCTTGTGGAGGGCGCACTAGCCCTCCTAGGGGCTGGTCCCCTCCCACACTTGGCCCACGCAACCTTCTGGGGCAGGTGGCCCCACTTGGTGGACCCCCGGGACCCTCCCGGTGGTCCCGGTACATTACCGATATCACCTGAAACTTTTCCGGTGACCAAAACAGGACTTCCCATATATAAATCTTTACCTCCGGACCATTCCGGAACTCCTCATGACGTCCAGGATCTCATCCGGGACTCCGAACAACATTCGGTTACCACATACAAGCTTCCTTTATAACCCTAGCGTCACCGAACCTTAAGTGTGTAGACCCTACGGGTTCGGGAGACATGTAGACATGACCGAGACGTTCTCTGGTCAATAACCAACAGCGGGATCTGGATACCCATGATGGCTCCCACATGTTCCACGATGATCTCATCGGATAAACCACGATGTCAAGGACTTAATCAATCCCGTATTCAATTCCCTTTGTCTATCGGTATGTTACTTGCCCGAGACTCGATCGTCGGTATCCAATACCTTGTTCAATCTCGTTACCGGCAAGTCACTTTACTCGTTCCGTAACACATCATCCCGTGATCAACTCCTTGGTCACATCGCGCATATGATGATGTCCTACCGAGTGGGCCCAGAGATACCTCTCCGTTTACACGGAGTGACAAATCCCAGTCTCGATCCGCATAAAACAATAGATACTTTCGGAGATACCTGTAGTGCACCTTTATAGTCACCCAGTTACGTTGTGACATTTGATACAGCCAAAGCACTCCTACGGTATCCAGGAGTTACACGCTCTCATGGTCGAAGGAAGAGGTACTTGACATTGGCAAAGCTCTAGCAATTGAACTACACGATCTTTGTGCTAGGCTTAGGATTGGGTCTTGTCCATCACATCATTCTCCTAATGATGTGATCCCGTTATCAACGACATCCAATGTCCATAGCCAGGAAACCATGACTATCTGTTGATCACAACGAGCTAGTCAACTAGAGGCTCACTAGGGACATATTGTGGTCTATGTATTCACACATGTATTACGATTTCCGGATAATACAGTTATAGCATGAATAAAAGACTATTATCATGAACAAAGAAATATAATAATAACACTTTTATTATTGCCTCTAGGGCATATTTCCAACAGTCTCCCACTTGCACTAGAGTCAATAATCTAGTTCACATCGCCATGTGATTAACACTCACAGGTCACATCGCCATGTGACTAATACCCAAGAGTTTACTAGAGTCAGTAGTCTAGTTCACATCACTATGTGATTAACACTCAATGAGTTTTATGTTTGATCATGTTGCTTGTGAGAGAGGTTTTAGTCAACGGGTCTGAACCTTTCAGATCCGTGTGTGCTTTATAAATCTCTATGTCATCTCCTAGATGTAGCTACCACGTTCTATTTGGAGCCATTCCAAATAACTGTTCCACTTGGAGCTATTCTAAATTGTTTCCCCATTGTACGTATCCGGTATCTCTACTTAGAGCTATCCAGATAGGTGTTAAGCTTGCATCGACGTAACCTTTACGACGAACTCTTTTACCACCTCCATAATCGAGAAAATTCCTTAGTCCACTAGTTACTAAGGATAACTTTGACCGCTGTCCTGTGATCTATTCATGGATCACTCTTGTACCCCTTGACTGACTCATGGCAAGGCACACTTCAGGTGCGGTACACAGCATAGCATACTGAAGAGCCTACGTCTTAAGCATAGGGGACGACCTTCGTCCTTTCTCTCTATTCTGCCGTGGTCGAGCTTTAAGTCTTAACTTCGTACCTTACAACTCAGGCAAGAACTCCTTCTTTGACTGGTCCATCTTGAACACCTTCAAGATCATGTCAAGGTATGTGCTCATTTGAAAGTACCATTAAGCGTTTTGATCCATCCTCATAGATCTTGATCCTCAATGTTCAAGTAGCTTAATCCAGGTTTTCTATTGAAAAACACCTTTCAAATAACCCTATATGCTTTCTAGAAATTCTACATCATTTCTGATCAACATATACTCATCAGAAATTCTATAGTGCTCCCACTCACTTCTTTGGAAATACAAGTTTCTCATAAACTTTGTATACACCAAAATCTTTGATCATCTCATCAAAGCGCACATTCCAACTCCGAGATGCTTACTCTAGTTCTTAGAAGGATTGCTGGAGCTAGCATACCTTTTAGCATCCTTAGGATCGACAAAACTTTTCTGATTTTATCACATACAACCTTTCCTTACGAAAGTTGGCAAGGAAACTCGTTTTGACATCCATCTGCCAGATTTCATAAATGCAGCTTATGCTAACATGATTCTGACGGACTTAAGCATCGCTACGAATGAGAAAATCTCATCGTAGTCAACTCCTTGAACTTGTGAAAAACTCTTCGCCACAAGTCGAGCTTCATAGATGGTGACATTACCATCCACGTCCGTCTTCTTCTTAAAAGATCCATTTATCTCAATGGCTTGCCGATCATTGGGCAAGTCCGCCAAAGTCCATGCTTTGTTCTGATACATGGATCCTATCTCGGATTTCATGGTTTCTTAACCATTTGTCGGAATTTGGGCCCACCATCGCTTCCCCATAGCTCGTAGGTTCATTGTTGTCTAGCAACATGACCTTCAAGACAGGATTACTGTACCACTCTGAAGTAGTATGTATCCTTGTCACCCTACGAGGTACGGCAGTGACTTGATCCGAAACTTCATGATCACTATCATAAGCTTCTACTTCAATTGGTGTAGGTGCCACATGAACAACTTCCTGTGCCCTGATACACTGGTTTAAGTGATGGTTCAATAACCATATCAAGTCTCCACCATCCTCCCACTCAACTCTTTTGAGAGAAACCTTTCCTCGAGAAAGGACCCGATTCAAGAAACAATCCATATTGCTTTCGGATCTGAATTAGGAGGTACACCCAACTGTTTTGGGTGTCCTATGAAGATGCATTTTATCCGCTTTGGGTTCGAGCTTATCAATCCTGAAACTTTTTCACATAAGCGTCGCAGCCCCAAACCTTTAAGAAACGACAACTTAGGTTTCTCTAAACCATAATTCATACGGTGTCATCTCAACGGAATTACGTGGTGCCCTATTTAAAGTGAATGTGGTTGTCTCTAATGCCTAACCCATGGACAATAGTGGTAATTCGATAAGAGACATCATGGTATGCATCATATCCAATAGGGTGCAACTATGATGTTCGGGCACACCATCATACTATGGTGTTCCAGGCGGTATTAATTGTGAAACAATTTCCACAATGTCTTAATTGTGTGCCAAAACTCGTAACTCAGATATTCATCTCTATGATCATATCATAGATATTTTTATCCTCTTATCACGACGATCTTCCAACTTCACACTAAAATTACTTGAACCTTTCAATAATTCAGACTCGTGATTCATCAAGTAAATATACTCAACATCTACTCAAATCATCTGTGAAGTAAGAACATAACGATATTCACTGCATGCCTCAGCACTCATTGGACTGCACACATCAAAATGTGTTACTTCCAACGAGTTGCTATCTTGTTCCACTTTAATAAAAGTGAGTCTTTTCAGTCATCTTGTCCATGTGGTATGATTTGCATATCTCAAGTGATTCAAAATCAAGTGAGTCCAAACGATCCATTTGCATGGAGTTTCTTCATGCATATATACCAATAGACATGGTTCGCATGTCTCAAACTTTTCAAAAATGAGTGAGTCCAAAGATCCATCAACATGGAGCTTCTTCATGCGTTTTATACCATTATGACTTACATGGCAGTGCCACAAGTAAGTGGTACTATCATTACTATCTTATATCTTTTGGCATGAAAATGTGTATCCCTACGATCAAGATTCAATAAACCATTCCTTTAGGTGCAAGAGCACTTACTCAGGATTAATACTAATCTTGATGGTAGAGGGAGCGTGCGATGTTAGATCACATCAAACTTGGAAACACTTCCAACACATATCGTCAGCTCACCTTTAGCCAGTCTCCGTTTTATTCCATAGCTTTTATTTCGAGTTACTAACACTCAGCAACCGAACCGGTATCTAATACCCTGGTGCTACTAGGAGTACTAGTAAAGTACACATTAACATAATGTATATCCAATATACTTCTATCGACCTTGCCAGCCTTCTCATCTACCAAGTATCTAGGGTAATCCTGCTCCAGTGGTTGTTTCCCTTATTACAGAAGCACTTAGTCTCGGGTTTGGGTTCAACCTCGGGTTTCTTCATTGGTGCAGCAGCTGATTTGCCGTTTCATGAAGTATCCCTTCTTTCCCTTGCCCTTCTTGAAACTAGTGGTTTCATCAACCATCAACAATTGATGCTCCTTCTTGATTTCTACTTTCGCGATGTCAAACAACGCGAATACCTCAAGGATCATCATCTCTATCCTAGATATGTTATAGTTCATCACGAAGCTCTAGCAGCTTGGTGGCAATGACTTTGGGGAAACATCACTGTCTCATCTGGAAGATCAACTCCCACTCGATTCAAGTGGTTGTTGCACTCAGACAATCTGAGCACAAGCTCAACGATTGAGCTTTTCTCCCTTAGTTTGCAGGCTAAGAAAATCGTCGGAGGTCTTATACCCCTTGACGTGGGCACGAGCCTGAAATCCCAATTTCAGCCCTCAAAACATCTCATATGTTTCGCGATGTTCCAAAAACATCTTTGGTGCCTCAATTCTAAACCGTTTAACTGAACTATCACGTAGTTATCAAAACGTGTATGTCAGATGTTCGCAACATCCACAGACAACGTTCGAGGTTCAACACACTGAGTAGTGCATTAAGGACATAAGCTTTCTACTGTCCGCATAATTGCTACTTTCAACTTTCAAACTATATTTTCTCTAGGAACATATCTAAAACAGTAGAACTAAAGCACGAGCTACGACATAATTTGCAAAATCCTTTTGACTATGTTCAGGATAATTAAGTTCATCTTATGAACTCCCACTCAGATAGACATCCCTCTGGTCATCTAAGTGATCACATGATCCGAGTCAACTAGGTCGTGTCCGATCATCACGTGAGACGGACTAGTCATCATCGGTGAACATCTTCATGTTGATCGTATCTACTATACGACTCATGCTCGACCTTTCGGTCTCCGTGTTCCGAGGCCATGTCTGCACATGCTAGGCTCGTCAAGTTAACCCTAAGTGTTTTCGCTGTGTAAAACTGTCTTACACCCGTTGTATGTGAACATAAGAATCCATCACACCCGATCATCACGTGGTGCTTAGAAGCGACGAACTGTAGCAACGGTGCACAGTTAGGGGAGAACACTTCTTGAAATTTTGTAAGGGATCATCTTATTTACTACCGTCGTTCTAAGCAAACAAGATGTATAAACATGATAAACATCACATGCAATCAAATAGAGTAGTGACATGATATGGCCAATATCATATAGCTCCTTTGATCTTCATCTTCGGGGCTCCATGATCATCTTGTCACCGGCATGACACCATGATCTCCATCATCATGATCTCCATCATCGTGTCTCCATGAAGTCGTCTCGCCAACTTATTACTTCTACTACTTTGGCTACTGGTTAGCAATAAAGTAAAGTAATTACATGGCGTTGTTCAATGACACGCAGGTCATACAATAAATTAAGACAACTCCTATGGCTCCTGCCGGTTGTCATACTCATCGACATGCAAGTCGTGATTCCTATTACAAGAACATGATCAATCTCACACATCACATATCATTCATCACATTCTTCTTGGCCATATCACATCACATAGCATACCCTGCAAAAACAAGTTAGACGTCCTCTAATTGTTGTTTGCATGTTTTACGTGGCTGCTATGGGTTTCTAGGAAGAACGTTTCTTACCTACGCAAAACCACAACGTGATATGCCAATTGCTATTTACCCTTCATAAGGACCCTTTTCATCGAATCCGTTCCGACTAAAGTGGGAGAGACTGGCACCCGCTAGCCACCTTATGCACCAAGTGCATGTCAATCGGTGGAACCTGTCTCACGTAAGAGTACGTGTAAGGTCGGTCCGGGCCGCTTCATCCCACAATACCATCGAAACAATATTGGACTAGTAACGGTAAGCATATTGAACAAAATCAACGCCCACAACTACTTTGTGTTCTACTCGTGCAAAGAATCTACGCAATAGACCTAGCTCATGATGCCACTGTTGGGGAACGTAGCAGAAATTCAAAATTTTCCTACGTGTCACCGAGATCTATCTATGGAGAAACTAGCAACGAGGGGAAGGAGAGTGCATCTACATACCCTTGTAGATCGCTAAGCGGAAGCGTTCAAGTGAACGGGGTTGATGGAGTCGTACTCGTCGTGATTCAAATCACCGATGATCAAGTGCCGAACGCACGGCACCTCCGTGTTCAACACACGTACAGCCCGGTGACGTCTCCCACGCCTTGATCCAGCAAGGAGAGAGGGAGAGGTTGAGGAAGACTCCGTCCAGCAGCAGCACAACGGCGTGGTGGTGATGGAGGAGCGTGGCAATCCAGCAGGGCTTCGCCAAGCACCATGGGAGAGGAGGAGGAGGAGAGACAGGGCTGCACCAACGAGAGGAGAAGTTCTCATGTGTTATGGGCAGCCCCAGGCCTCTATTTATATAGGGGAGAAGGGGGCTGCGCCCCCTTTAGGGTTTCCCACCCCAAGGGGTGCGGCCAGCCCTAGATGGGACTTGGGGAGGCGGCCAAGAGGGGGAGAGAGGGGAGGCGCCCACTAGGTGGGCCTTAAGGCCCATCTGGACTAGGGATTGCCCCCTCCCACTCTCCCTTGCGCCTTGGCCCCCTTGTGGAGGGCGCACCAGCCCTCCTAGGGGCTGGTCCCCTCCCACACTTGGCCCACGCAACCTTCTGGGGCAGGTGGCCCCACTTGGTGGACCCCCGGGACCCTCCCGGTGGTCCCGGTACATTACCGATATCACCTGAAACTTTTCCGGTGACCAAAACAGGACTTCCCATATATAAATCTTTACCTCCGGACCATTCCGGAACTCCTCATGACGTCCGGGATCTCATCCGGGACTCCGAACAACATTCGGTTACCACATACAAGCTTCCTTTATAACCCTAGCGTCACCGAACCTTAAGTGTGTAGACCCTACGGGTTCGGGAGACATGTAGACATGACCGAGACATTCTCCGGTCAATAACCAACAGCGGGATATGGATACCCATGATGGCTCCCACATGTTCCACGATGATCTCATTGGATGAACCACGATGTCAAGGACTTAATCAATCCCGTATTCAATTCCCTTTGTCTATCGGTATGTTACTTGCCCGAGACTCGATCGTCGGTATCCAATACCTTGTTCAATCTCGTTACCGGCAAGTCACTTTACTCGTTCCGTAACACATCATCCCGTGATCAACTCCTTGGTCACATCGCGCATATGATGATGTCCTACCGAGTGGGCCCAGAGATACCTCTCCGTTTACACAGAGTGACAAATCCCAGTCTCGATCCGCATAAAACAATAGATACTTTCGGAGATACCTGTAGTGCACCTTTATAGTCACCCAGTTACGTTGTGACATTTGATACACCCAAAGCACTCCTACGGTATCCAGGAGTTACACGCTCTCATGGTCGAAGGAAGAGGTACTTGACATTGGCAAAGCTCTAGCAATTGAACTACACGATCTTTGTGCTAGGCTTAGGATTGGGTCTTGTCCATCACATCATTCTCCTAATGATGTGATCCCGTTATCAACGACATCCAATGTCCATAGCCAGGAAACCATGACTATCTGTTGATCACAACAAGCTAGTCAATAGAGGCTCACTAGGGACATATTGTGGTCTATGTATTCACGCGTGTATTACGATTTCCGGATAATACAGTTATAGCATGAATAAAAGACTATTATCATGAACAAAGAAATATAATAATAACACTTTTATTATTGCCTCTAGGGCATATTTCCAACAGTCTAGGCTCCTTCTTTCACGGGATCACCCACCGAAGATTCTGTCTCATGAACGGACGCAGCCGGTCCTTGACGTTCCCACCCATGTGTGTGGTTTGTGAGGCACGTGCCACGTCAAGGACGTTCGTTGCTTATTCAAATAACACACCACCCCTGCATGCATATACATGGGCCACAGGAATGTAGGGGTGCCCTCCCCCCCCCCCCTCGGGCGGTCTCCATATCGAGCACCCATCTGCTAGCCCCATCGGTCTAGGGCGTTATTCGGCACCGAGAGGGTGTAGACCACGGTGAATAACTGCTTCTCCGTGTTAGTGCATATCATTGTTAGATGACAGACCAAGACTAGGCCAAAGCCACAGCAAGATCCCATCCGTGTAGACCCGACGCGTCTGTTTCCCCCCTCCAGGTCTCGGCCGTGAGGGGGGCCACGCCTCGGAGAGGTTTGCTGCCTCTTCGGACATGCCACCACACCGTACGGCATGTATGAGGGCCCGGTGTGATGCTCCCATGGCATTGCTACCATCCCAGGGCCCCCGTCCCGCCTAACCCTGTAGCGTTTGACCACAGGATCTAGCCCTTTGATTTTGCACGGACGGGCTTTGACCAGTGGAACTCTCCACCCGGTTGTGTTAGGTCAGCCCATTGGCACACTTTGGAGCAACATCCGGGCCAAAGCCACAACAAGACCCCATCCGTGTAGACCCGACGCGTCCGTTTCCCCCCTCCAGGTGCCGATGGCGGCGCCGTCCGTGAGGGGGGGCACACCCCGGAGACGCGGGCCGGGTGTTTGCAACCGCCACAACACTTCCAGACTTGTGAGAGGCCGCCTACGCAAGATTTGGCGGGATGTGCTAGCCCCCGGAGGCCGCCGACCACAGTCGTAGACACGCGAAGAGCAATCCGTGGAGAGGGAAGTGTTCAAATACTTCTTTAGAGTTCTCTCTCGGTGCCGGTCTAGAAAGTTGGCCGGCACCGAGAGAGGGGGTAGGCCACGGTCAACAACTTCTTCTTCTCATGTTTTTTTACTTTACACACTCTTTAAAGTTGAGTTTTGAAAAAAATCATCAAAAGTCATGGAGTTTATAAACTTTGGTCGTAAAAGCATATGAAATATGAGATACAAAAAAGATAGTGCAAAAAAAAAGACAAAAAGAGGGGGGGAATTAGAGCAGTCATTACCGAGAGTCGATTCTTGGCTCTCGGTAATTTCCACCTTTTCCAAGAGCTACTCTCGTTAAACCATCCACCTACATTTCTTTCCTTCTTGTTCATTCTCGATAATCTGTATTATACTTTTTGTTGTTGTTTTCTTTCATGCTTGGCAAACAACCTTAGCACATCATAATTACCGGCTTGTGTTTTCTTCTTCGGATGAGCCTCGTCCGGTTCTAGAGACCGGCACCCCTTCGGTGGCCCCGGCGGTCTAGGGCATTGTTCGGCACCTAGAGGGGGTAGGCCACGGGGAATAACTGCTTCTTCGTGTAAGTGCATGTCATTGCGAGATAACATTCCAAGTCTAGGCCCATTCTGTCACGGGATCGCCCACCGAAGACTCTGTCTCGGGGACGAACGCAGCCGGTCCTCGACGTTCCCGCCCATGTGTGTGGTTTGTCAGGCACGTGCCACGTCAAGGACGTGCGTTGCTTATTCAAATAGCACACCACCCCTGCATGCATATGCATGGGCCACGCACATGTACGGGTGCCCTCCCCCTCGGGCGGTCTCCATATCGAGCACCCATCCGGTGGCCCCGGCGGTCTAGGGCGTTATTCGGCACCGAGAGGGTGTAGTCCATGGTGAATAACTGCTACTCCGTGTTAGTGCATGTCATCGCGAGATGACAGACCAAGTCTAGGCTCGTTCTGTCACGGGATCACCCACCGAAGATTCTGTCTCGGGAACGGACGCAGCGGTCCTTGACGTTCCCGCCCGTGTGTGTGGTTTGTGAGGCACGTGCCACGTCAAGGACGTGCGTTGCTTATTCAAATAGCACACAACCCCTGCATGCATATACATGGGCCACAGGCATGTAGGGGTGCCCCCCCCCCTCGGGCGGTCTCCATATCGAGCACCCATCCGGTGGCCCCGGCGGTCTAGGGCATTATTCGGCACCGAGAGGGTGTAGTCCACGGTGAATAACTGCTTCTCCGTGTTACTGCATGTCACTGCGAGATAACAGACCAAGTCTAGGTCAAAGCCAAAGTAAGATCCCATCCGTGTAGACCCGACGCGTCTGTTTCCCCCCTCCAGGTGCCGGCCGTGAGGGGGGCCACACCCCGGAGAGGCGTGCCGCCTCTTAGGACATGCCACCACACCGTACGGCATGTATGAGGGCCCGGTGCGATGCTCCAGTGGCATTGCTACCCTCCCAGGACCCCCGTCCCGCCTAACCCTGTAGCATTTGACCACGGGATCTAGCCCTTTGACTTTGCACGGATGGGCTTTGACCAGTGGAACTCTCCACCCGGTTGTGTTAGGTCAGCCCATAGGGACACTTTGGAGCGACATCTGAGCCTAAGCCATAGCAAGACCCCATCTGTGTAGACCCGACGCGTCCGTTTCCCCCCTCCAGGTGCCGGCGGCGGCGCCGTCCGTGAGGGGGGGCACACCCCGGAGACGCGGTCCGAGCATTTGCAACCGCCACAACACTTCCAGACTTGTGAGAGGCCGCCTACGCAAGATTTGGCGGCATGTGCTAGCCCCCGGAGGCCACCGGCCATAGTCGTAGACATGCGAAGAGCAATCCGCGGAGAGGGAAGTGTTCAGATACTTCTTTAAATTTCTCTCTCGGTGCTGGTCTAGAAAGTTGACCGGCACCAAGAGAGGGGGTAGGCCATGGTCAACAACTTCTTCTTCTCATGTTTTTTTACTTTACACACTCTTTAAAGTTGAGTTTTGAAAAAATCATCAAAAGTCATGGAATTTATAAACTTTGGTTGTAAAAGCATATGAAATATGAGATACAAAAAAGATAGTGCAAAAAAAGACAAAAAGAGGGGGGGATTAGAGCAGTCATTACCGAGAGTCGATTCTTGGCTCTCGGTAATTTCCACCTTTTCCGAGAGTGGCTCTCGGTAAATCATCTGACCTAGATCTAAAGTTGATTTCTTTTCCTACTGCCGCACCGACAAGCACTCGGTAAATGTGACGTCGACTACTTAAGCATATTCCCCCCCTGTTGTTTCTTGACTCAGCTCCCCATCGACCGGCGCCCCTCCTCCTCTGCTCCGGCGCCCCTCCACCGACCGGTGCCCCCTCCACCGCCGCCCCCCACACCACACCGAGCTCCTCCCTCCGGTAAGCGCCCCCTCCTCCTCTCCATGTGTGTATAGATAGATGGATTGATAGATGGATGCATAGATAGATGGATGGATTGATAGATGGATGCATAGATAGATGGATGGATTGATAGATGGATGCATAGATAGATGGATGGATTGATAGATGTGTGCATAGATAGATGGATGGATTTATAGATGGATGGATGCCATGTAGATACTTTTTTTAAAGGAAAAATGTAGATAATTGTTGATAATGTTGTATGCATGGATGCTATGTGCGGATGTGACCGATGAGATACGTGAGATAGTGTCGATGAGAGTTGTTCTTGGAGGAAGAAAAATCAACTTTTGAGCGATGACGGTTGATTTGCGCTCCTCATGTTATATCTTGATAACACGCGAGGGGCTCACCCAGCTCAACCATCATAGAAAGTTGAAATACCCGTGAGAGAGTGTCCACCATATATACCACCACCAGCGAGAGTTGTTCTTGGAGGAATAAAATCGACTTTTGATGATGGCGGTCGATCTACATGAGCTCTTCATGTTATATCTTTCATGTTTGATTCTTATGTTATTTTCCATTGTGTGATGAAAGGTGTTAGCATCGATCAATTTTTTGGCTATGGCCTCCAATGTCGAAGCTTCCATTAGGGTCGACTCCACGGACATGGAGAAGAGCTCCGAGTACCGCTTGGAGGAACTCCTTGAGAAGAACCCACAGCTGATCCTAATGAAGTTTTTTGTGGATCTGGCCAAGAAGAATCCCCAGCTAAGGAGGGCAAGGCTCCACCACGCAAGGAGCCATTGAGTCCACCGACCATCATTCCCGACGATGCTTGGTCCTCCACTGTGGGGGATGCCCCCACGTGCTCTGACTCGACAATCACTGGTTTCACCGACTACACCTCGGAGTAGTCACCTAGATAGTTTGACGTTGATTTAGTGTTATAGTTATGTACTTGCTGATATGGACTTGGATGGCCACTTGCGATGCTTTTGATTGTATGAGTGATGAATGCTTATGTTGATTATGTATGATGTGCCTTATTTCTCTTCTTTTGTAGATGAAGTTGTATGTGGTGTACAGAGGACGGTGTCCAGGAGTCTACAATTCATGGTTGGAATGCAATGAACAAATACTTCATTATGAAGGCAACTCCTTCGCCTCATTTAACAACAGAGAGACGGCAGAGTATCATCACAATCAGTATTTGCTTAAGCAAAAGAGAAAAACAGAATTACGCAATGGTGCAAGCCAGACACGGCTTAGCTGGTTCAGTGGGTTGAAGAACTTCATAATTCTCTTTCAGTTTGTCATAATTGTGGTGTTGCTTTTTATCATATGGTGCATGCATGCAGACCACTTTGGGCACTTGTACTAAAGAGCTACTTTGTGATTTGAAATGAAGCTTGTGTGAACTATTTATGGATTAATGCTTATGTGAGTTTGTTGTTAACCTGTGTGACTTGAAATACAAGTTTGAGTATAGCATAAATGTTTTTGCTGCACCAACTCGAGCAAAAAACAGTATGAACAGAACTGGGAACAAAGGTTTACCGAGGGCCGCACTCGGCAAACAGGCATGCGCTGGAAGGTGGAGGCACTTGGCTGTTGCAGTTATGCCGAGAGGGCTCTCGGTAAAGAAGAAGTTACCGAGAATTCACTCCTGGCTCTCGGTAAATGAGCAAGTGCCGAGCGTCACTGTCGGTAATGATTAGGGCACCATCAAAGTTTAGTCCCACCTCGCCTAGAGACAAGAAACAAACCTATTTAAATAGTGGGATAGTCCAGATGTAGTAAGCTTTGGTATTCATTACACTATTGTTAAGGAGATGGACTATCACTTTGAATGTTCACCTGACTCGAGCAGAGAACATTCAAAGTGATAGGCCTTCTTATTTATGGTGGAAGCCGGTGTTTTTTTTGTTGTTTTCTTTCATGCTTGCCAAACAACCTTAGCACATCATAATTACCGTCTTGTGTTTTCTTCTTCGGATGAGCCTCGTCCAGTTCTAGAGATCGGCACCCCTCCGGTGGCCCCGGCGGTCTAGGGCGTTGTTCGGCACCTAGAGGGGGTAGGCCACGAGGAATAACTGCTTCTTCGTGTTAGTGCATGTCATCGCGAGATGACAGACCAAGTCTAGGCTCGTTCTGTCACGGGATCACCCACCGAAGATTCTGTCTCGGGAACAGATGCAGCCGGTCCTCGACGATGTTCCCGCCCGTGTGTGTGTGGTTTGTGAGGCACGTGTCACGTCAAGGACGTGAGTTGCTTATTCAAATAACACACCACCCCTGCATGCATATGCATGGGCCACGCACATGTACGGGTGCCCTCCACCCCCTCGGGCGGTCTCCATATCGAGCACCCATCCGGTGGCCCCGGCGGTCTAGGGCGTTATTCGGTACCAAGAGGGCGTAGTCCACGGTGAATAACTGCTACTCTGTGTTAGTGCATGTCATCGCGAGATGACATACCAAGTCTAGGCTCGTTCTGTCACGGGATCACCCACCGAAGATTCTGTCTCGGGAAAGGACACAGCCGGTCCTTGACGTTCCCGCCCGTGTGTGTGGTTTGTGAGGCACGTGCTACGTCAAGGACGTGCGTTGCTTATTCAAATAGCACACCACCCCTGCATGCATATACATGGGCCACGCGCATGTAGGGATGCCCTCCCCCCCCCTCGGGTGGTCTCCATATCAAGCACCCATCCGGTAGCCCCGACGGTCTAGGGCATTATTCGACACCGAGAGTGTGTAGTCCACGGTGAATAACTACTTCTCCGTGTTAGTGCATGTCATCGTGAGATGACAGATCAAGTCTAGGACAAAGCCACAGCAAGATCCCATCTGTGTAGACCCTACGCATCCGTTTCCCCCTGCGATGACATACCAAGTCTAGGCTCGTTCTGTCACGGGATCACCCACCGAAAATTCTGTCTCGGGAAAGGACACAGCCGGTCCTTGACGTTCCCGCCCGTGTGTGTGGTTTGTGAGGCACGTGCTACGTCAAGGACGTGCGTTGCTTATTCAAATAGCACACCACCCCTGCATGCATATACATGGGCCACGCGCATGTAGGGATGCCCT
>NC_041393.1:9197892-9201509 GCF_002162155.2 Triticum dicoccoides
CGGTAGCCCCGACGGTCTAGGGCATTATTCGACACCGAGAGTGTGTAGTCCACGGTGAATAACTACTTCTCCGTGTTAGTGCATGTCATCGTGAGATGACAGATCAAGTCTAGGACAAAGCCACAGCAAGATCCCATCTGTGTAGACCCTACGCATCCGTTTCCCCCCTCCAGGTGCTGGCCGTGAGGGCGGCCACACCCCGGAGAGGCGTGCCGCCTCTTCGGACATGCCACCACACCGTACGACATGTATGAGGGCCCGGTGCGATGCTCCGGTGGCATTGCTACCCCCCCAGGGCACCCGTCCCGCCTAACCCTGTAGCGTTTGACCACGGGATCTAGCCATTTGACTTTGCACGGATGGGCTTTGACCAGCGGAACTCTCCAACCGGTTGTGTTAGGTCAGCCCATAGGAACACTTTGGAGCAACATCCGGGCCTAAGCCACAGCAAGACCCCATCAATGTAGACCCGACGCGTCTGTTTCCCCCCTCCAGGTGCCAGCGGCAGCGCCGTCCGTGAGGGGGGCACACCACGGAAATGCGGGCCGGGCGTTTGCAACTGCCACAACACTTCCAGACTTGTGAGAGGCCGCCTACGCAAGATTTGGCGGCATGTGCTAGCCCCCGGAGGCCACCGGCCATAGTCGTAGACACGCGAAGAGCAATCCGCGGAGAGGGAAGTGTTCAAATACTTCTTTAAAGTTCTCTCTTGGTGCCGGTCTAGAAAGTTGACCGGCACCGAGAGAGGGGGTAGGCCACGGTCAACAACTTCTTCTTCTCATATTTTTTACTTTACACACTCTTTAAAGTTGAGTTTTGAAAAAAAATCATCAAAAGTCATGGAATTTATAAACTTTGGTCGTAAAAGCATATGAAATATGAGATACAAAAAAGATAGTGCAAAAAAAGACAGAAAAGAGGGGTGGGGGTGGGAATTAGAGCAGTCATTACCGAGAGTCGATTCTTGGCTCTCGGTAATTTCCACCTTTTTCGAGAGCTGCTCTCAGTAAACCATCCATCTAGATCTCTTCCCTTCTTGTGCATTCTCGATAATATGTATTATACTTTTTTCGTTGTTTTCTTTCATGCTTGGCAAATAACCTTAGCACATCATAATTAACGTCTTGTGTTTTCTTCTTCGGATGAGCCTCGTCCGGTTCTAGAGACTGGCACCCCTCCGGTGGCCCCGGCGGTCTAGGGCGTTGTTCGGCACCTAGAGGGGGTAGGCCACGAGGAATAACTGCTTGTTCGTGTTAGTGCATGTCATCGCGAGATGACAGACCAAGTCTAGGCTCGTTCTGTCACAGGATCACCCACCGAAGATTCTGTCTCGGGAACGGATGCAGCCGGTCCTCGACGTTCTCGCCCGTGTGTGTGGTTTGTGAGCCACGTATCACGTCAAGGACGTGCGTTGCTTATTCAAATAACACACCACCCCTGCATGCATATGCATGGGCCACGCGCATGTACGGGTGCCCTCCACCCCCTCGGGCGGTCTCCATATCGAGCACCCATCCGGTGGCCCCAGCGATCTAGGGTCTTATTCGGTACCAAGAGGGTGTAGTCCACGGTGAATAAATGTTACTCCGTGTTAGTTCATGTCATCGCGAGATGATAGACCAAGTCTAGGCTCGTTTTGTCACGGGATCACCCACCGAAGATTCTGTCTCGGGAACGGACACAGCCGGTCCTTGACGTTCCCGCCCGTGTGTGTGGTTTGTGAGGCACGTGCTAAGTCAAGGATGTGCGTTGTTTATTCAAATAGCACACCACCATGCATGCATATACATGGGCCACACGCATGTAGGGGTGCCCCCCTCGGACGGTCTCCATATCGAGCACCCATCCGGTGGCCCTGGCGGTCTAGGGCGTTATTCGGCACCGAGAGGGTGTAGTCCACGGTGAATAACTGCTTCTCCGTGTTAGTGCATGTCATCGCGAGATGACACACCAAGTCTAGGCTCGTTCTGTCACGGAAAATTATCCTTCTTGTGCATTCCCCATAATATGTATTATACTTTTTTTGTTGTTTTCTTCCATGCTTAGCAAACAACCTTAGCACATCATAATTACCATCTTGTGTTTTCTTTTTCAAATGATGGGCCTCGCCCGGTTCTAGAGACCGGCACCCTTCCGGTGGCCCCGGCGGTCTAGGGCGTTGATCGGCACCGAGAGGGTGTAGTCCACGGTGAATAACTGCTTCTCCGTGTTAGTGCATGTCATCACGAGATGACAGACCAAGTCTAGGCCAAAGCCACAGCAAGATCCCATCCGTGTAGACCCGATACGTTCGTTTCCCCCCTCCAGGTGCCGGCCGTGAGGGGGGCCACACCCCGGAGAGGCGTGCCGCCTCTTCGGACATGCCACCACACCGTATGGCATCTATGAGGGCCCGGTGCGATGCTCCGATGGCATTGCTACCCCCCAGGGCCCCCGTCCCGCCTAACCCTGTAGCGTTTGACCACGGGATCTAGCCCTTTGACTTTGCACGGACGGGCTTTGACCAGTTGGTTGTGTTAGGTAAGCCCATAGGAACACTTTGGAGCAACATCCGGGCCTAAGCCACGGCAAGACCCCATCCGTGTAGACCCGACGCGTCCGTTTCCCCCCTCCAGGTGCCGGCAGCGGCGCCGTCCGTGAGGGGGGCACACCCCGGAGACGCGGGCCGGGCGTTTGCAACTGCCACAACACTTCCAGACTTATGAGAGGCCGCCTATGCAAGGTTTGATGGCATGTGCTAGCCCCTGGAGGCCGCCGGCCACAGTCGTAGACACGCAAGAGCAATCCACGGAGAGGGAAGTGTTCAGATACTTCTTTAAAGTTCTCTCTCGATGCTGGTCTAGAAAGTTGACCGGCACCGAGAGAGGGGGTAGGCCACGGTCAACAACTTCTTCTTCTCATGTTTTTTTTATTTTACACACTCTTTAAAGTTGAGTTTTAAAAAAATCATCAAAAGTCATGGAATTTATAAACTTTGGTCGTAAAAGCATATGAAATATGAGATACAAAAAAGATAGTGCAAAAAAAAGACAGAAAAGAGGGGGGGGGGGAATTAGAGCAGTCATTACCGAGAGTCGATTCTTGGCTCTCGGTAATTTCCACCTTTTCCGAGAGCTGCTCTCGGTAAACCATCCACCTAGATCTCTTCCCTTCTTGTGCATTCTCGATAATATGTATTATACTTTTTGTTGTTATTTTCTTTCATGCTTGGCAAACAACCTTAGCACATCATAATTAACATGTGTTTTCTTCTTCGGATGAGCCTCATTCGGTTCTAGAGACCGGCACCCCTCTGGTGGCCCCGGCGGTCTAGGGCGTTGTTCGGCACCTAGAGGGGGTAGGCCACGAGGAATAACTTCTTCTTCGTGTTAGTGCATGTCATCGCGAGATGACAGACCATGTCTAGGCTCGTTCTGTCACGGGATCACCCACCGAAGATTCTGTCTCGGGAAAGGACCCAGCCGGTCGTCGACGTTCCCGCCCGTGTGTGTGGTTTGTGAGGCACGTGTCACGTCAAGGACGTGCGTTGCTTATTCAAATAGCACACCACCCCTGCATGCATATGCATGGGCCACGCGCATGTACGAGTGCCCTCCCCCCCCCTCGGGCGGTCTCCA
>NC_041393.1:9201875-9202882 GCF_002162155.2 Triticum dicoccoides
GGTACCAAGAGGGTGTAGTCCACGGTGAATAACTGCTACTCCGTGTTAGTGCATGTCATCGCGAGATGACAGACCAAGTCTAGGCTCGTTCTGTCACCGGATCACCCACCGAAGATTCTGTCTCGGGAACGGACGCAACAGGTCCTTGACGTTCCCGCCCATGTGTGTGGTTTGTGAGGCACGTGCTACGTCAAGGACGTGCATTGCTTATTCAAATAGCACACCACCCCTGCATGCATATACATGGGCCACATGCATGTAAGGGTGCCCCCTCCCCCTCATGGCATGTCGCTGACACAACGATGGCAGTCTACCTTCGGATTGGGCGATGGGGACAGCCGCCGAGGAGATGGAGATAGAGGGGAGGGATGAGTGATGGAGATGGACGAAAGAAATCAGGGGTGAATGTTGTGTGTTTTAAGAGGACGGGAGAGGAAGAGGCGTGTGGAGAAGTGCAGAGGACGCGATGAGTGTGGGCAGGGCACATGAGCAGCCGAGTGTGAAGATGAAAAAGTGAGAACGGGATGCGAGGTGTCACATGATTGGCTTCGTCTTATTCGGAAAATAAAAAAACAGTTGCTTTTGTGATAAAAGACGTGGGGTTGTGAGGACCAAAACTTGATGACATGGAAGGACTGATGATGTGGACATGTTGCATGTTTAGATAAATAGGTTAGTGGGGATGAATCTCTTAGGTATATAGGATGTCAGATAAAAAAGATAGTGCAAAACAAAAACAAAAGGAGACGGAAAAAAAATTAGAGCAGTGGTTACCGAGGGTCGATTCTTGGCTCTCGGTAATGGACACCTTTACCGAGCGCTGCTCTTGGTAAAGCATCTAACCTAGATCTTAACCTTTCCCCTTTCGTTTGTATCTTCACTCACCTCTCGTCTCTTCCCATCGCCGCCGACGACGCTGAAATCGCCACCGCCGCCGCCATCCCCTGTGGCCGCCGCCACCCCCTCCTCCACCGCCACCCCCTGCGGACGCTGCCACCCCCTCCTCC
>NC_041393.1:9203469-9207812 GCF_002162155.2 Triticum dicoccoides
CTCCACTGCTCCCCACTGCGGCCACCGCCACCCCCTCCTCCACCGTCCCCAACTGCGGCCACCTCCCCCAAGCTTCATGGCCGGCAACCGGCGTGGTGATTCTTCGATGCGGCCCAAGGACGAACGCCGCAGCAGAGCTTCTCCGGTAGCGCGACAGCTGGAGATGCCCTCAGGTATGTAGAATATTTTACACAAATGTATGAAATATGAACAAATGTGATTAAAAGTAGTAGATGAAGATGGTCCTGTTTAGTAGATGAAGATGGTCCTGTTTAGTAATGCCTAGAGTAGTAGATGCATGTCTTATTGCTTGATTGGAGTGCTTTTTTTAGATATGTAGAATATGCCTGATGCATATTGTTGTTCCTTAGATATGCATAATGCCCTCAGGTATGTAGAATATGCCCGATTGGAGTGCTTTTTTAGATAAATACTAGAGTAGATCAATGAAACTATATACTTGTGCTTATTTCCTTGTCAGTGGTGAACTATGATCTTTGGTTGCCTTTGCTTTTTTAATAAAAAGTTGGGGCAGGGGGGCAACCCCTTTCGTTTCAGATTCTGCTTTGGAACTGAGAGTAACCATATATATTTTGTTTTTCAGATTCTGATGAGAGCACTCGTAATAAGTACCGGAGAGTCCCAATTGGTAGGGCCGAGTCGTCCGCCTCCCATCAGGCCACAACCGAGGCATCGTCATCATCAGATGGCGATGTCGGAGTGGACCTAGATCTGCTCGCCACCGAGTCGGGCGACATGGAGGCCTCGGACGGCTCAGGGTCTACCTCGAGCAACATTTCCAAGAGGAAGAAATCCGGGCGTGGTCCGGGGAAGGTCCCGGAACCAACTGCTGCCAGCAACCGTCCTGTCATTTGCCCGACAGGAGAGGGGTAAGCAAGCATTTCATTTGCATCATATTTTGGATGCCACAGCTTTGACACTCACATATGCTTGTCTTTTATATCATGCAGTCAGTGGGAATTTATCCCGACACAACATAAGGGGGCACGCCCGCCGAACCACGTCATCGGCTCCCTCTTGAGGAAGCACTTCCCTAGATTGTCCAAGCCGGGTGATGACGATCCGCCGTCGCCAGGTTTAACCTAGGAGCATTACGTACACAACAAGGATGAGCACGATGTCACCATGGCCACTCGGGTCATCAATGCTTTTTTTGTAAGTATCTTAGCTCCGACCACTGTATTTTTTCATATCCAAATCCTTGCTTGCATGGATGGTGAGAAGATGCCATATGCTTTCTTGTAGCAAACATTTGCTTGCATGGATGGTGAGAAGCAGAAGGCGATCAAAGGCATCGTGAAGTCTACCCGAAAGATACTCTCTGACACCAAGCACACGCTGTGGTACAAAGCCGTGATGCAGTGTCGGCCGCTGGACTCGAAGGGAGAGAAGATGACAAGGAAGACTGCTTGCTAGACCAACTTGTCGCGAGAAGAATACCTGTCAGTGGTAAGTGACTACATCAGTTGCTAGTACTTTGATTCATCCCTCTTGTTCCTCAATTATTTGATTTTGTCTGACTAGGTGAAGGAACCCTGGATGAAGGACGATTGTTGGAAGGCCCTGGTTGACATGTGGTGTGACCCAGCATGGCAGGCGCAACATGTGGAGAAGGGAAACGAACGAGCCAAAATGCCAGGCCCGGCTCATGTCCAGGGGAACCGGAACCTAACCGCTCTCAAGCAACACATGGTATGTGGATTAAGATGTTAACTTTTTCGCACGATGCATCTTGGTTCATTCAACTTGATGGTTAATTTTGCAGGAGGCGAAGGTTGGTCGAGCGGTCCACATCCTGGAAGCCTGGAAAGAAGGCCACAAGGGGAAGGATGGTGCCGAGTTCTGCAGCGAGTCGGCGGAGGAGAAGTGGGGGACCTTCAAAGAGGTCTTCCAGGAGGTGCACGGGGAGGAAGCCGAACCTACGTCCAAGCCCCTTGACCCTAAGCTTCTCATCATTGCTGGCGAGAGGAAGGGCCATGGCCGCCACCTCCTTTGCAATGGGGCGATCGCCACCTCCGGGCACCGCAAGCTGCACGAGATACGCGCGTCGAGCACCAGCTCAACTCCGTCCATACGGAGTCGCCCAACCGCCGCATCACGTGAGATAGCGCGTCTCAAGGTTAGCATCCTAACCTTTTATTTATGTCCATGCCTCGAAATAGCACCGTTCCAACCTATATGAGCCTAATGCCATGTTACAAGATTTAATGGCGCAGCAGGCTGTTGAAGAGGAGCAAAGGCGGAAAGCTGAGGAGTCCAGAGAAAAGGAACGGGCAGACACTAACAATAGGTTGAAGATGCTTGAGGATCAACTACAGGTAGAACATTATCTAAACTAGAGTAGAAGATTCATTACATAGGGACGAACCACCCTCACGTGACTCTACTCTTATAGGTTCTTATGCAATCTCGAAGCAGTGCAAGTGATGCCCCTCCTCCTCCTCCGGAATGTTAACCCGATGGCCTCTCCTCCTCAAGATGATATATATATGAACAAGTGTACTTCTATTGTGACGTGCACGTGTTTTGCAAGTAGTGACAATATGTATGAATTTGCGACTTGTGTGTGATGTCTACTAGGATAATACATTCCACTTGTGTGTGACAATATGTGGACTATCCCTAATTATGCATATATATGTGGACTAGATCAAATTATGCCTATATATGATCAAATTATGCCTATATATGTGTGGACTAGCTTAAAATGCACTGTAGTGGTTTTTATCTGCAGGGATCAGAAAAGAAATAGATTGACAGCAGAATGGATGGGAAAGATTTCCGAGAGCTACACTCGGAAAAAGGCAGACTACCGAGAGCAACTCTCAGAAATATGGTCGTCCGGGACACTACTGTTGTGCCACAACTTTTCCGAGAGAAGCTCTCGGAAAAGAAGGAAAGCATTGCTGAGCCTAGCTCTCAGCAAAGCTATGTAAACTGTCCGCTCCCATGAAGGATTGCCGAGAGCCACTCTCGGCAAGCATATCGTCATTTTTTTACTGATAAATGTGACCAGTGGGACCACATGTCAGTTAGAAAGAACGCACACACAAAAAAAAGGATGTTGCATGTGCTTTGCCGAGAGCCACACTCGGGAAAGTAGACAGTAACTGACGGAGCCGTCTGTTGCAGACGGGCATGCCACGTGGCTACTCTTTGCCGTGAGCGGCTCTCGGCGTCTGGAGGGTTTGCCGTGCGGTGCCTCTTCGCCGTGAGGCAGTGACGGCAAAGAGTGTAGTTTGCCGTGAAGGTGGGCTTGCCGAGAGTGACACTCAACAAAGCTTGTTTTGCCGAGTGTCCGTGTTTTAGCACTCGGCGAAGAACATTACACCCGGCGTACGTGAAAATTTCAGTAGTGTATGTGGCAGAAGTGTTGGCAGTTGTGGCATCTTTGCAGGCTGTTGTCCAGTTGACATTGCTCAAATTATTTTAGGATCTGATTCTCAGAAATCATCTGACGAAGGTAATGTATTGTACTGGTGACATTTAGATTTAGTTAATGCACTGTGTTTCTATTGTAGTACAAGTTGTATTGCGGCTGCACATGAACTTGCGAAGTTTGGCTCTGATGTGGGTTTCTAAGATCCATTACTGTGGGTAGAGGATTTCCCTCAGTCCGTATGTGATATGGCGAGTTGGGTGATTATATTGCATCGCCAATGTGGTGGAAAACACTTGTCTTCACATACAAGAATGTAGTAGAATTTAATGCGTTTGTCTAGTGCCCTCCAATTTTTCATGCACTGAACTTATAGAGTTGTTTTGTCTAACAAAGGTGTATCGGCTAAATTCGGCGTGTTCCCAGGCATAGCTTTACTCCTTGAGTGCTTTCTCTTAGAACCACCGGTGGTTTTCGAGTCTGATGCTCTGAACATCAGCTCTGTCTACATTGACGCTACTGGTTGGTGATGCACTGTTGGTTTGAATTGGTGTCATGATGAGACAGTTTCTACAACGTTTTACACATACAAGAGTTCAACTTGACAGACACGATGTCCAGTTGATCTCCTGTTATATCTCTCCCTTGTATGAAGCTCTATGAAGCTGTGGTCGTCGCCTCGATTCGAGTAAATAGCAGAAAACTACTACTTTACAGGCTAGGATTCCAAAAAAATACCGGTCTTCAATTTTTCTCAGATAACTACCAACGGGTGGTCGGCTGTTTCAGAAAACCCAAATCATCGAGTCTTTATCAGTTGACACCGATTATGACAGGTCGGGCTCGCATCTAAACACACCGTTAGTTTGACCTTAGTTTGACCGTTAATAACTTACATGTGGGGCCCATATGTAAGTTTTCTCTTCCTCTCCATCTCTTCTCT
>NC_041393.1:9208118-9217679 GCF_002162155.2 Triticum dicoccoides
GACGAGGCCGGCCTCGTCCGCGAGTCATGGCGTGGCGGCGGCGCAGGTGAGGCACCGCATGGCGGCCATTGCGGGCGCGGCTCACCGCTGTAGGTGATGCCCGGCATGGTGGCCGTTGCGGGTGCGGCTCGCCGGCCTCAGGTGGTGCACGGTGTGGATTCCGCTGCTGTGGGCGCGGCTCGCCGGCCGGAGGAGCCAGCGCTGCCCTGCCAATCGGGATCGAGCTCCCGGCTTCCGCGGGGACCCGATTGCTTTTTTTGAAAACTCACAGGGACTTGATTGCTTTTTAGAAAACTTATAAGGACCTGACTGCTTTTTACAAAACTTACATGCGGGACCCACATGTAAGTTAACGGTCAAACAAACGGTTATCTTACATGTGGGCCCCAACTGTCGTAATCGTGATCAACTAAAAACGACTTGATGATTTGGGTTTTCTGAAATAGCCGACCACCCGTTTGGTAGTTATCTGAGAAAAAATAAGTAGTTTTTTGAAACCCTAGCCTTTTTTTTAGAGTACGCAATCGCGTACCTTAGCTTTATAGAAGACAGAAAGTATTTACAAGAGAGTCATTACAGCCAGGCTTTAGTTGCACACCGGAGAGCCAACCGGCCTAGCAAGCTCCACTCCTAAAACCATACCCTACTACTCACAAAATATGTTAGACTCCATTCGCTCCCGCACTCACCCAAGATCTAAACTCGTCGAAGACCTGGCTTGTGAATGCACCCACAGTCAAGCTAGTTCTGGATGGTCCGAATACCAAACCGTTGTGATGCTTCCAAAGATGCCAGCAAATGAGGATAACCACCGAGTCGAAACCTCTCCTATTTACCTTCGGGATGTGCGCACGAGCTTCTAGCCACCAATCTTCAATCTTGTCGTTCACCGTCGGCACCAGTGTATCACTGATTCTCGCTTTCAGGAAGCATCTGTGCCAGACTTGTCTCGCGAAGACACAGTGTAGTAGTAAGTGATCAACCGAGTCTTCCTCTTGGGCGCAGATGTAACAAGCAGAGGTGTGATCTTGCAGTCCGTGTCATAGCCGTCTGTCCGTTGTCCACATAAAAATCTTATAGGATAGGGGCGCCCAGCATTTCCAGATTGCTGTAGCCGACGCACATCGAACACTGCTCATACTGTAAATAACATAAAACCCTAGCATGTAAAGTAGTAGCTTTATGCTATTTATTCCCTCGATTCTGAAACGGGTATTACCACACTGTGAGCTGCGAGTATGATAGTGGGTACAAAAGTAGTTCCGTCAGCTAGCACCACCGGCAATGTGTCGGACAACTTGAGTCTAGGTCTGCTCGACACTCTACAGGCAGAGTTGCCCAGTCTGTCTTGTATCGAGTTGAGTTTCTCTAATCAAGAAAACAAAAAACTAATCAAGCAAACAAGTTAGTTGTACCCAATTTGGTATATTAGTAAGTATTTGAGCGATTCAATGTTGGAAATATGAGCAATTTACCGAATGGTTTTATTAACAGAAATACTAGATAAAACATGACTAGTATAGCAGTGATAAAACAAGTCATGCGATTTGACAAAGTGAAGGTAAATAATATTTGCATATATAAGCTAGAAACGATCATCTCTCGAGCAGACAGTAGCATATATCATGTAGATCCTAACATGTGTAGGGTAAACACTAGAAGAAAGAATTGTGGCAGGACCTCTAACAGGAAAAATAAGAACACGTACTGGACAGCAACCGGAGCAGAGGCACTGGACTTGGGGTCGGTATCCTCCATGTCGTCGAGGAGGTTGTCGGCGTCGGGGAAGTAGTCGTCGTCGGGGAAGTAGTCGTCGGAGTCTGGGGCGTCCGTGACAAAGAAGTCAGTAGTCGGGCAGAGCGCTCCCCAAAAACCTTATCACCCTTCTCCCATATAGGACTCAAAGAGGTGCGCTTTTGGAGGCCTACTATCCCGACTCGCGGTGTATGCCGTAAGCCGGGATGAGGAAGACAGCAACAGCGCAGAGATTGGAACCAGTGGCAAGAGGAAGGAGAAGTTCTGGTGTGTCTCTCTGGGAGGAGCGACCTCCCTTTTATAGGCGCAAGAGAAGGAGGCGAGAGGCCGCGTCGGGAGCTGAAGAGAACGCAGGGCACCCCATTCGGATTCAGTGTCCACTGCGAAAAACGTTAAAGCTACCGCGTGACCTTTCATATACCCGTCGTGCGTGGCAAAAATTTAACATCGGCTCGGCTCATTCCCGCAACCCGCGGCGCGTCGTGGCGAGGCGGGCGACGGAGGAGGAGCCCGCGTGGATGTCCCTCTTGTTCTTATGCTCATACAAGTGGGGAAAGAGCCTCCCTTATAAAGAGGTCCAACTCCCTCTAAACTAGCAATGTGGGACTAAACTTTAGTTCCACCTCTTGCCTTGCACGAATGGGCTGCGTGGGCCTCTAGGATTTATTAGGAATTTCTGAAACTGCTATTGGGCTGGCCCATAATAGACAAAATTCCAGCAATCCCCCACCAGATCCAAGAGGCACACAAAATTTGCCTTTGGTTCCAAAACACTGTTTTATATACCGGTACTGCAGTGGAGACTGTTAAGTTGAACTTCCACCTAGAACTCTATGCTACACTAGTAAGAAACTTGAACAGTGGACTGGGCCTTGAACTGCAAGTTTTCTGCGAATCTAGCTTCACATAAAGCCTTGACCCATACGTGGCTACCGTGAGTCTTCCCCGCGGGTGGAGCTTATGCGTCATACTCCGAGACCTTTCATGAGTTTACTAGAGAGAACCCTACTCTCATAGATTGCGACGTTTAACAATAAGACTCATATAGGTGCGTTCTTCAAAAGATGTTCTGCATGACAACATCTCTGCTTCAAAGAGCCACTTAGAACATATTAAGATATACATCAACCTGCCATGCAGATTAGGAGAGCATTGCATCTTCATGGAGTGGTATTTTTTTAACAGTAAGGATACTCTCCTCCCAGTTGACCAACAGCTTGTCTTCCACATCTAATTCATGAGATCTCCGATCACAAAGAATAGGTTACCACTGTGAACAACTCATATTGTGGGTCTCATACCCATCTCCCTCGATGCATTATCTATCACATTATGTGATAGACCCTTAGTAAAAGGATCTGCCAGATTTTTAGATGTTTGGATATAATCCAATGCAATAACTCCGGAGTTTTTCATTTTCCTGACAGACTTTAACCTTCTCTGAACGTGTCTTGATGACTTCATGTTATCCTTTGAACTGTTCACTTTCGTGATCACAGTTTGATTATCGAAGTTCATAAGGATACCCGGTACAGGTTTCTCAACAACCGACAAGTCATTCAAGAGCCGACGAAGCCAATCTGCTTCGACCGTAGCTGCATCTAGTGCTGTGAGTTCTGCTTCCATTGTTGACCTCGTTAAGATGGTCTGCTTGCAAGACTTCCAAGAAACAGCGCCACCTCCATGAGTGAATACATATCCACTCGTGGCCTTTATCTCATCAGCATCTGAGATCCAGTTTGAGTCACTATACCCTTCAAGCACCTTTGGGTGCCCATTGTAGTGAATTCCATAATTCACAGTGCCTTTCAAATAACACAAAACTCTCTCTAGAGCTTTCCAATGCACATCTCCTGGTTTTGAGACAAACCGACTCAGTTTGCTAACAGCAAAAGAGATGTCAGGTCTTGTAGCACTAGCTAAGTACATAAGCGAGCCAATAGTTTGAGAATACTTCAATTGATCTCTAGCAATTCTTTAATTCTTTCGAAGCAGCACGCTAGCATCATATAGTGTTGGAGAGGGCTTGCAGTCACTATAGCCAAAGTGACTCAAGATCTTTTCCACATAGTGAGATTGAAGCAATGTAATCCCACCATCATCATCTCTCAACAACTTGATGTTCAGAATGACATCAGCCACTCCTAAGCCCTTCATCTCAAAACAGCGAGATAGGAAATCCTTGACTTCCTTAATAACATTCAGATTTGTTCCGAAAATTAGTATGTCATCAACATACAAGCAAAGCATAACTCCCTCGCCCCCACCATGGCGATAGTACACACATTTGTTAGCTTCGTTCACAATAAAGCCTGCAGCTGTTAAAGTTCTTTCGAACTTCTCATGCCACTGTTTGGGTACTTGCTTGAGTCCATACAAAGACTTCATCAACTTGCACACTTTCCCTTCCTGGCCATCTATTACAAACCCATATGGTTGTTCCATATAAATTTCCTCATCCAACTCTCCACTTAGGAAAGCAGTCTTAACATCCATTTGATGAACGAGAAGACCATGTGAGGCAGCTAGTGAAAGTAGAACTCGGATAGTGGTCAGTTGAGCCACAGGTGAGTAAGTATCAAAGAAGTCTTCACCTTCCTTTTGGGTATAACCCTTTGCCACGAGCCGAGCCTTGTACTTTTCAATAGTACCATCAGGCCTAAGCTTCTTCTTGAATACCCATTTACATCCTATAGGTTTGCACCCATAAGGACGATCAGTTATCTCCCAAGTTTCATTCGCCAAGATGGAATCCATCTCGCTACGAACTGCTTCCTTCCAGTAGTCAGCATCTTCAGATGCATAGGCCTCTGAAATAGAACTGGGAGTGTCATCTATGAGATACACAAGAAAATCATCACCAAAAGACTTTTCAGTCCTCTGTCTCTTGCTCCTAGTAGGAACTTCATTATTTTCCTCCACAGGACTTTCAAAGTGTTCCATCGAAATGGCAGGTTCGGTAATTGTAACTGGTTCCTGATTCGATGAACTAGGCATCTCCTGATTAGATGAGGTAGCCATATTCTTCATGGGAAAGATATCTTCAAAGAAAGTCGCATCATTGGACTCCATGATCGTACCGACATGCATGTCAGGTACCTCAGATTTTACAACCAAGAATCTATAGCCAATGCTATGAAAAGCATATCCCAGAAAAACACAATCCACAGTCTTTGGTCCAAGCTTCCGCTTCTTTTGAGTTGGTACATTGACTTTCGCCAAACAACCCCATGTTCGCAGATAAGAGAGTTTTAACCTTTTCTTCTCCCATTCCTTGAATGGAGTTATCTCTGTGTTCTTTGTGGGGACTCGATTTAGGACATGACATGCTGTCAATATCGCCTCCCCCCACCATGCCTTGGAGAAACCCGATGTGTCTAACATGGCGTTAACCAAATCAGTTAGAGTACGGTTCTTTCTTTCGGACACCCCATTTGACTGAGGTGAGTAGGGAGGCATCCTCTCATGGATTATACCATGTTCCGCACAAAAAGCATCAAATTCATTGGAAAAATACTCTCCACCACGGTCGGACCTAAGCCTCTTGATTTTTCGATCAAGTTGGTTTTCCAATTCAGCTTTATAGATCTTGAAAAAGCTCAAAGCCTCATCCTTAGATTTCAGAAGATACACATGGCAGTATCTAGTGGAGTCGTCAATTAACGTCATGAAATATTTCTTTCCACCTTTTGTCAAAACACCAGTCATTTCACATAGATCTGAATGTATAAGTTCTAGTGGTGCAAGATTTCTTGTCTCCGCAGTCACGTGAGACTTACGAGGTTGCTTAGCTTGCACACACACTTGACACTTAGATCCCTTGACAGTGGTGAAACTAGGGATTAAGTTCAACTTTGCTAGTCGCGACATGCAACCAAAGTTAACATGATAAAGACGTGAATACCACACATTTGATTCACTATTGTTGCAAATATGATTAACAACTTTATTGCAAATGTCTAATAAGGATAAACGAAACAGGCCTCCTGACTCATAGCCTTTACCAACAAAGGTTCCATACTTGGATATTACAAATTTATTCGACTCAAAGACAAGCTTATAGCCATCTCTACACAGAAGAGATCCGGTAACAAGATTTTTATTGACGGAGGGGACATAATGCAAGTTCTTCAGCCACACGATCTTCCCCGAAGTAAACTTCAGATCGACCGTGCCAACACCATGAACATAAGCACTTGAACCGTTGCCCATTAGCATGGTTGAAGTCCCTGCGGCCTGATAATACGAAAATATGGAAATAGTACCGCATACATGCACATTAGCACCCGTGTCAATCAACCAATTAGGAGAATGACATACTGAAAGAGTAGTGGGAAATATACCATACCCAGCATCCTTCATGTCAATGTCTCCGATGACAACATTAGCGGTCTTCCCGCCTTTCCCAGGATGACGCTTGTCATAGCGATTAGGACAACTAGGAGCCCAATGATCAGGATCTCCACACACATGACAAGCACCTTTCTTCTTGTCACTCTTCTTCTTGAAGTTTGTGTGTTGTACAGCCTTGTTCTTCCCATCAAATTTTGCTTTACCATCAAGCTTGCCCTTGTTCTTGAACTTGTGGGACTGGAAGTTTTTCTTCTGTACCAGATTGGCACTAGATCCTTCCTCAATACCTCGAGCACGTGTGTCCTTTGCTCTCGCCTTTTCTTCCACATCAAGAGTACCAATAAGATCCGGGACGGAAAACTCATGTCTCCTATGCTTCAGTAAGGTAGCAAAGTTCCTCCACGAAGGAGGAAGCTTAGTGATGATACCCCCGGTAACAAACTTGTCTGGTAGGATACAATTGAAGTGCTCAAGTTCTCTAGCAAATGACTGTATCTCATGAGCTTTCTCAACCACGGAGCGCTCTTCAGTCATCCTGTAGTCATAGAATTGCTCCATGATGTACAGCTCAGTGCCAGCATCCGAGACCCCAAACTTGGCCTCGAGTGCATCCCACATATCTTTTCCATTATTAATCGACGCATAAGCATCAACTATGTTCTCACCGAGAACACTCAAGAGAGCAGCCTTAAACAAAGTATCCATTTTCTGAAAAGCTTGTGCCTGTTGAGCATCAAGTTCTCCTTCAGGTCTACCAAGAGTGGCGTCATAACAGCTCATGGTTTGAAACCACAAGACTGCTCTCACGCGCCACCTCTTATAGTGGATACCCTCAAACATAGGAGGTCTCATGGAAGCAGCAAAACCATTCGAGGTAAATTGCCTATAATAAGGTTTTTGGATTGTTGGAAATATGAGCAATTTACCGAATGATTTTATTAACAGAAATACTAGATAAAACATGACTAGTATAGCAGTGATAAAACAAGTCATGCGATTTGACAAAGTGAAGGTAAATAACATTTGCATATATGAGCTAGAAACGATCATCTCTCGAGCAGACAGTAGCATATATGAGGTAGATCCTAACATGTGTAGGGTAAACACTAGAAGAAAGAACTGTGGCAGGACCTCTAACAGGAAAAACAAGAACACATACTGGACAGCAACCGGAGCAGAGGCACTGGACTTGGGGTCGGTGTCCTCCATGCCGTTGAGGAGGTTGTCGACGTCGGGGAAGTAGTCGTCGTTGGGGAAGTAGTCGTTGGAGTCTGGGGCGTCCGTGACGAAGAAGTCAGTAGTCGCGCAGAGTGCTCCCCAAAAACCTTATCACCCTTCTCCCGTACAGGACTCAAAGAGGTGCGGTTTCGGAGGCCTACTGTCCCGACTCGTGGTGTACGCCACAAGCCGGGATGAGGAAGACAGAAGCAGCACAGAGATTGAAACCAGTGGCGAGAGGAAGGAGAAGTTCTGGTGCGTCTCTCTGGGAGGAGCGACCTCCCTTTTATAGGCGCAAGAGAAGGAGGCGAGAGGCCGTGCCGGGAGCTGAAGAGAACGCAGGAGACGAGACGAACGGACTTCAGCCGAAGAGGCACCCCGTTCGGATTCAGTGTCCACTGCTAAAAACGTTTCAGCTACCGCGTGACCTTTCGTATACCCGTCGTGCGTGGCAAAAATTTAACATCGGCTCGGCTCATTCCTGCAACCCGCGGCGCGACGAGGCGTGGCGAGGCAAGCGGCGGAGGAGGAGTGCGCGTGGATGTCCCTCTTGTTCTCATGCTCATATAAGTGGGAAAATAGCCTCCCTTATAAAGAGGTCCAACTCCCTCTAAACTAGCAATGTGGGACTAAACTTTAGTTCCACCTCTTGCCTTGCACGAATGGGCTGCGTGGGCCTCTAGGATTTATTAGGAATTTCTGAAACTGCTATTGGGCTGGCCCATAATAGACAAAATTCCAACATTCAATTGAAATTTTAAAGTTGAATCCAATCACACAGAAAATATATGTTTATTTCAGTGACAAAGAGATAAGGTGTATTTGACTTCTCCAGTTTTCAACATACAATTTGAGCTCCCAAAAAAAAAAGAATTTGAGCATTTGTCCAGAAAATAGGGACCATCTTAAAGATGTCCTCACAAGTTTATGCTTTGATTTTTATGTCAAAGTGAGGTTAATTCAAGATATAGCACTACCGACTTCGCATATTCGAAAAATGCCAATTAAAAAAATGGATAATGAAAGACATCATTGTAAAATGGTTAAATTTGATTGATTAGTTTTATTAGAGTACCCAAATGGCAGTGGCATTTCTGTAGAATCTTTTCATTTCTGGTGGCATTTTCTAGAAAATCTATATGCATTTATTAGAGTACCCAAATGGCAGTGGCATTTCTGTAGAATCTTTTCATTCCGGTGGCATTTTCTAGAAAATCTATATGCATTATATTATGCTACAAAGGGAGTAATAGTTTCTCATCTATTGAGGTGGGTGGCTCAAAATTTTCAAAGTTTGACTTTAAAAAAAAATCTATATGCACTATAATATGGAACGGAGAGAGTATTATTTTACGCACTATGACATTTGTTGTTCGTCATGCAACACAAGTTAAACAACTGTTTCAGTGCCGTACTCCATCACCGCCAAAATAGACTGACACTATTAGGGAAAACCTTATACACATGAGCTTACTAGTAGCGCATTTTAAAAGGCAACGTTGCTACTAGATATTAGTAGCGCTCGGCAGAAGCAAGCGCTGCTACTATGATCTTATCAATAGCGCTCTGGTCACAAAAAATGCTGCTACTATAACTGCCAGACCGTTAGCGGCAGCCAGGCATACTAGTAGCGCTCGTTTGGAAAAAGCGTTACTGCTATTGCTAAATTGACCAAAAGTTTAGTCCCACCTTGCTCCGCGAACAGAATATTTACCAGCCTAAATATGGTGCTTCTCAAACTATCACAACCAATTGGTCCTTACTAAATTCTATGTGTAGGATCTATGGCAATATGAATCCTCGCATGTACCTATACAGGCGAGGATTCATACTGACAATTTAGATTCTACACAAAAAGATCAATGATGACCAATGCATTTTTTAATTTGATGCCTGTTTTACATGCTAATGATCATAGCTTTAGTAGTAGTGCTGGTTTAGAAAAAAACACTACTGCTAATGATTATAGCAGTAGCGCTTTTTACGGGTCAGTGCTACTACTACGGGTATCTTATCTTACCCGCGTGCAGCCTCACTCTCCCCTCACACTCTCATCGCCTGCCCACTCCGGTCGCCGCGCGCCGTCGCCCACTCGCCCACCTTTCCGCCCTCATCTTCCCTCCCTCTCGTCGCCTTCCTCCTCTCCCCTCCGATCTCGTCGCCCCACCTCCATCCGCCGCCCCTCCTCCATCCTTCTCTTCCCTCCTTCCTCCCCCGCCGGCCTCCTCCCTCGCC
>NC_041393.1:9217929-9233064 GCF_002162155.2 Triticum dicoccoides
TCCTCCACCGGGGTACTCCTCCTCCCTCCTCCCTCCTCCTCCCTAGTTAATTTTGAACCCTAGCTAATTGAAAATTTTAGGTTAGATCTTAGAATAATGTAGTAGGTTATGATCTTAGGTGTTTAATTTTAGAATAATGTAGTATGGACCCTAGCTAGTTATGATCGAACCATGTTCAAAATATAGTTTTTTAATTAGGTGTACTTAATATAATTTAGGTATTTTAGGTGTTTAATCTTAGAATAGTGTATTATGAACCCTAGTTATGATCGAACCATGTTCAACATGTCAAATTTGTTGTTATTTTTTTAGTTAAAGCATTTATTCCCGCATCAACGTCGACGATGCCTATCGCGCATCCTCGTCTCGACTCGGCGGAGGACACCTGCTTGATCAGAGGGGACATGTCCGGGACTGGGGCTCCGCCGGGCTGGTACTGGGAGGTGCTACCTTCCGGGCGGCGCAGCTTGGTGAGGAGCCAGCCCGTCGTTGACTCGAGCCTTCTTTAGTGGCGGTGGTGTGGGCCAGTGACGGTGCGGAGGCTTGAGGACCCTGTGGAGGTGGTATGTCACCGTGTCAGCGAGGAGGACGAGCATGTCCGTCGCTACATGGTTGCGTTGGAGGGAAGGTTCTCCAATACCTGGCAGGTTCTTCAGGGATCTCACTGGAGCTATGATCATGTGATGATTCCTTCTCTTTGGGTGTCCACCGCCCGCGTCGATACCCATCGTTCGCTAGAGTTTTAGCTATATTAGTGATGTTATATGTATGATACTATTCGAGATGTATTAGTGATAATATTCGTGATGTATGGACGAAAGAGATGGTTTAGTTTTGCTTACTGAATGCATGCTAATTTGAATACTTATTTATTTTATGATTTGGTTTGCTTATTGACTGGTCAAACTGAAAAACTACTCCTACTTTGAATGCCCAAGTGGCCGGTCATGTTTGCAGGTTACACCTCCGAGTGGCCTATGTTTTGCGGAGTGTTGATTAATTTCTGTTACGGCAAATTTCAGACGCTCAATATGTCCTTTTTTAGCAAAGGTCATGCCAGATTTTTTCATGAATTCTGACATGACTTGTGCTAGAATATGTAGGAAATATTGAGTGGCCTGGATTTTCTAGAAAGGTAATTAAACAACATATCAGGTTGACTTTAAGTCTGCCGAGGCCCCATACTTGACAATCAAAAAATGAGTGAGGGAGTGTGTCCACCATATGTGAGAGAAGAATAATGCCGACTGTTGTTGTGGGGGTCGCTTCTCCTTCATTCCCGTGTGCTGGACATTTTGGTTGAATGCACTCGGGGATGAAGGGAGGAGCGACCATCACCAACGGTCGAATATATACACCACGTGAGCTGAGATTTTTCAGAAAAAGACTCGAGGGACCGATAGTCAACCCGTGCTGAATAATAATGATCTCATTTAGTTTTTATAGTACATATATTGAATTGTACGAGTTTAATCTTTGAATTATGAACCTCTACTTCCTCTACACCCGAGTAGTTGCCTTCGACTGATTTTCAATGTTTCAAATATGAACATATATAGGAAATGTCTGACGACGAAAGGAAATTTGGTATGTGTGAATATTGTGAAGAGGAGCGCATGTGCGACATGCCTCACCTAGTTGGTGGTAGGCGCTTCAGCATCGCGCTGGATGAGAACTTTGAAGTCGATACAGTAAGTCACAACGATAAAATCTTTTTTCGTAATTAAGCATGCCTTCTGCTACTTCTGCTTTTCTTGCTTCAACTTATCATTTTAATTTTTTTATAATTCTACTAGCGTATCCCCTGTCATGCAAGAATCTATGTCTTGGATAAGATTGGTTTTAGTACTATGGAAAGTATGGAGGTAAAGTAAGTTCACTTAAGGACCGAGCATGGTTATACTTTTGCCGCAAAATTATACAAATACAGACACCTACTCCTATTTTGAATGCAAAAATTGGAAAGCACTATGCAAGGCTTATGCATTTGAGCCTAATATGGTTATCACCTTTGATATTCGTCCGAAATATAAAATTGAAGGTAATATAGACATCTAGTCGATGTGCACACGCCTCCAATTCTACCATTATGTGAGTTTCTCAACCATATTTATGTCTTGGATACTGTTTATTTAAAAATAGTTGACAACTAATTTCTATTGACAGCTTATTTTCATTCAAGAAAACCTAATATGCATTTGAGCCTAATTTCTATTGACAGCTTAATTTCTATTGACAGCACTATGCAAGGCTTATGCATTTGAGCCTAATATGGTTATCACCTTTGATATTCGTCCGAAAGATAAAATTGAAGGTAATATAGACATCTAGTCGATGTGCACACGCCTCCAGTTCTACCATTATGTGAGTTTCTCAACCATATTTATGTCTTGAATACTGTTTATTTAAAAATAGTTGACAACTAATTTCTATTGACAGCTTATTTTCATTCAAGAAAATCTGTCAGGCGCTTGGTAGATATGACCTACTACTGTCCCGGGGTTGAACTAAACTGCGAGGAGATAAGTCATTATGTTTCATGGCTTGAGGATCTTCATATTGTGAAGACAAATTATTTTCCTGGATTTGAAAATCTTAGTACTGAAAACGTGCGACCAATAGTATTCGTACTGAACTACGGTCACATCTATTTAGGAAAGATGATAAGATTTTTACTATTTTTCTCCTGTGCATCTTTTGCATACATTATTTTTTAAGCTAAACTTCATTGTTAAGTATGTTACTACGATGTTCTTCAACAAGTACTCCCGGTGATAGTTGTGCCTCAGTGGATCGAGGATAAATGTCTCATCTCCATGGTTAGCATACGGCCAAGACATCCTACAATGCACATCAGCGCATTCAAGATTTCTAAAGAGAGCAAGTCTTAATAGTCAACAACTGGAACAAAATTGTGAATGATCGCAGAGAAGTACTAGGGGGCAGCAATCAAAAGCGCAGCCCACAATTATGAGACAGATTCATCTGCATTCTCCAATATGATGAAGCAGGAGTGTTATACATGTTCTATGCTATTTTACCTGAGAGAGCAGCATAAGTAATTAGCTAGTTAGAATCAGTTTTAGTATGTACAACAGTGGGTGAAATGAATGTTGATTAGGTTCAAGTGCAGGCAACATGTGGTGCATGTCGAAAGTATAAGTAGTAGTATACTTTTGACATGCACCACATGTTATACTTTTGACAGGCACCACATGTTACCTTCACATGAACCCAATCAACATTTATTTCACCCACTGCTGTATATACTAACTAATCATGGTGATAAAATCATATGATGAAAATACCGTATATAAAACCTATACAAATACAGCAAAAATAAGCTATAATTTAAAAAATACAGGAAAAATAAGCAGTAGCGCTTTTCAAAAGAAATGCTACTGCTACTTACTACTATCAGCAGCGCTTTTCAAGCACCCGCGCTACTGCTAACTAGGTATAGCAGTAGCGCTGGTCAGACAACGCTACTGTTACATGTTAGCTGTAGCGCGATAACAGTAGCGCTGGTACCAGCGCTACTGATATGTACATTACAAGCGTTACTACTAGGGTTTTCTCTAGTAGTGTGAAGCACTGGATGACAAACTGTATGATCTAGAGTTGTTGCTTCGTGGGACAAAAACAACACATGCTATATGATATTAGTCTTGCCTTGTTGGCCACGACACCATTCCAAATGTCTTAGTCGCCTAAGGAGTCTTTTTCATGCAATTAGTGGGAGAGAGGCGAAGTGGAATAGCCTAATCTACAGCAATGCAACCAACACTATGAAAAAAAAACAAATTTCTTAGTGTTTTGGCCTACACCAAATGTAATTTATCTCGGGTACTCGGTTTAGTCCATTGTAAGACGAGACCCGCGAAAACACACACGACAACTGCATAAGGCTCGACATAAACAACTGCCATATTGCCATTCTTCCCACGTATGACCTCCGACTCAGTGATGGCGGCCGTTATATGCCTAGTGTCCTTTATATACCTATATTGAGCTTATATATTGCCATTTTAAATACTAAATGTAAGACGAGTAGGTGATAATGTACTCGGCTTATCCCTAGCCTGTTCACCTTTTGTCTCCCCCGCGTGTGTTGTAAAAGGATGCGCGTGAGGCTGACCGCCAACCCTAGCCACGCATCCACCTCACCGCCTCCTCCTCCTTGTCTTCACCGCGCGTGCCTTGCCCGATCGCCCACGTGCCGCCTCGCTACCGGCGGCACTCCTGTTCCTCTTCCACCCGGTCAACGTCCTCCATCAAAATGAGATTGTGTTTGCGCCAAAAATTTGTCTTTCTTTTTTCGTATATAGCATTTATATATGTCTTTGCAGAAAAACATTCCATTTTTTTTCTAAACCTTAGAATGGCATTTCCGATTTTTGGAAAATACCCTTGGACGTGCTGCCGATAGATAGAGAGCCCGTCTCCAAAGTGAGGAACCGGCCCAGCAGCTGCGTCCACAAAGCTCCCAGCCCCATTCGCTCTTCTCCTCACCGACCGATCCGATCCGATCCCCTCTCACTTCTCTCGCTCCGGCCAGCGCTGCCGCCGGCCGCTCCCAGCTCCGGCCGCCTACGCGCTCTCACATTCCTTTCCTCTCCCTCTACCATATGGAGCCTATCAAACCCACGGCCACCCTAACAGGCAAGATCCGCGAATCTGCCGACGACGGAGATGCGGCGAGCGGAACTATCGGCAGCCTCCCGTTCCACCTCACGGAGAAGATCCTCGGCTGCATCAGCCCGCTCGAGTCGGTGCGGTTCGCCGCCGTCTGCAGGTCCTGGGCGGAGATCATCTCCGAGCGGCTAGCGAGACCCACCCCGCACCTCTTCGCGCTCGAGGTCCTCGACGAGGGCCTCCGCGGGGCGATCTTCTCCATTCCGATCGATGACGGCGGGGAGGACTCGCCCGCGCCGGTGGTCCCGGCCCGGCTGCCGAGCACTGTCAGCGACGCGAAACATTTTGAGCTATGTGGCGTCCTGCCCAGCGGCAGAATCTCCTTTGCGTACAAGAGCAGCCTCGTCCTCGTCAATCCCGCCACCGGCGCGGTCCGGGGCATTCAGACGTACGCCCATCGGATCATGTATCCGACTGAACCTATGGTGAGTGAAAAGATACTTGCTATGAGGAGGATCGATTTATTTTGATTGCAGTAGCAGTTACTACTACTGTACTTGCTAATATAGATGGTTCCGATCTGAGTGAGAATGTTCTCCACTACGTAGTTTTGCAGCGGCGCCGAGGCCTTCTTCATTGGCCAGAGTTTCGGGAGGAACTTCTCTCTCTGGTGGTGCACGGAGGGGGAGTGGTCCGAGCGGAAGCTGCTCCTGCCTGAAGACCTCAAATGTGCCGACGACATTGATCTAGTGGCCTACAGCGACGGCGTCTTCTATGCCATGCAAATTTTCGGCTCAACGTACACCATTGACACTCGTGCGCCGATGCCGTGGCGCCTGACAAGGCTCAGTGTGCCGAGCATTCGCGAGCAGCTCGGAGACCGCTTCATCCGGAACTTCCACCTGCTCGAGTCGGAAGGGGAAGTCATGTTTGTCGTTCGGGTGCTCGCAACACAAGAACCCGCATACTCCAATTCCTTCGGTGGCTATGAGGTGTATAGGCTAGATGTCGAGGGGGCGCGATGGGTGAAAGTGGAGAGGCTTGCTGGTGACCGGGCGCTTTTCGTGAGTGGGGAATCATCGTTTGCGGTCCGTGCCTCCGAGACTCCAGGGTGCATGAGCAACTGCATCTACTTTGTGGTTGAGGTCTACGAGTGCTGCTACGTCACCTGGGGCGTCTACTCCATGGAGGAGCGGAAGGTGCTGTTTCAACGCCATGTTGGTGGTTCTCCGGGAAAGTACGACGCCGCGCGGTGGTTCCTCCCTGGTGTTATGGTGCCACTTGCACATCGAGGAAAAAAGAGAAAAAATCCAATCTCTTCAGGTATCATCTGGTTAGCAATATTTTGAGAATGCAGTAGCAGTTATTTAAATGCTAACACATATGGCTTCTTTTATGCTGATAGAATGTCAGGAGGAGGATGGGAGGTAATTGTGTGAAATCAAGATGTCCGGGCATTGCTGGTGATGAAGCAGAAGTGTTGGCCGTTGTGGCAGCCCTACAGGCGGTTGTCCAATTTGGCATGGGTCGAAGTATTCTAGGATCAGATTCTCAGAACTCGTCTGATGAAGGTAACGTGTTGTACTGGCGACAGTTTGATGTAGTTAATGTACTGTATTTCTGTTGTAGTAGATCTTGTAATGCGGATGCGCATGAACTTGCTAAATTTGGTGCTTGCTTAATTTGTTGCTGCTTTGGGTGTTACTGAGATCCATTACCATAGAACCGAGAATTTTCCTCAGTCTGTATGTGACTAGCCATGCCCGTGCGCGGCGGCACGGTGCGCTTCGCTGATATGTTTGTGTATTAGTAGTTTCTATATATTTTCCTAGATTTATGTTTGTTTGTTCTTTTTTTGCCTAGTTTGTTTCTTGTTTATAGTCCTGCTTTGTTGCCCCCTACTATTTGAATGTTTTTTTAAAAGGTGTGTTCATTAATTCATATAATAAAATTTTCCAGTGAAAGAGTATGTGAAATGATAAAAGAGACGTTCACTGGTATATATGGCTGGAACATGTGTGTGTTTATTTCTTGACTTGTTATAGGTAATTCTTGTTCTGAAACACTATGTGAGAGTTCGCTTTATGAATTGGATGTTGGTTGTACATGGTGGTCATTGTGTTAGGGCAAAGAAAGCTTATCACCTATTTTACATGATTCTGGTCTGTTTCTATTTTCGGTTTGTAGGCAGTGACATTGTCTCACCTGGCGCTATTTTGAGATGGACAGACAGTAAGCTATTGATTTTTCATTCAGAAGTAGAGAATGGTAAATCTATATACCCATTTATTTATGTTAGTTTATTATAAGACTTCCCTCAACTTACTGAGAATTTATAAAACACTTGGGAGTAAGCCACCTTGCCATACAATCCAAAATAAAATGTTTGACACCACAATTGTGAGATACATTTTGAAGATATAAACATGGCACATAAAAATCATTGGGTAGGCCACCTGGGCCAAATAACAATTGAAGTGCATATCAGTCTCTGAAGACGGGGATGCATTCTCAAGCCTGAGTACAGTGAAACCTTTACGAGTCTTGCATCAGTTGATACTTCTATTTTTCCCATTAAAAATATTTTGTCATCATAGACTTCAAACCTACAAAAATTGGACTTCTCATCCACAGTTTTGGCATCTTTATTGTTAACAGCCACACGCCTTTGCCTCAAACATCTAGATCTGACATCTCAAGAAAAATAGCCAGCCCCGATTCTTCTATCTCAAGAAAAATAGCAGATCCTCTTGGCCGCTGGCACATTGGGTCATTGGCCATATTGGCTATGGAGCGAGTGACATTTTGATTTTATGGGGGGCATAGTGTCCATATAATATATATAGAAGACGGTCAAATTTGTCTAATCATCTCGTCCTCAACGTTGACTCAAAGGTGACAAGGTGGCTTAGGTGGGAGTAGAGTCAGATAGTGACAGCCACCATAGATTTTTGAGCCATCATTGTCACATTCCAAATCTGGCGCGTATGCAAAATCTTTTAGACTTGTAGATGAAAGAGCTTCTTCCCAATGAAAAATATTTCAATTTCACAATCTTTCATTATTTTTCTGTAATTTCTTGGGAGCACCTGCTATCACCTAAAATTTCATCCGTTGTTGGTTGGGAATAAAAAAAATGGTGAAGTAAATATCTATGTGGTAGCATCTGTGGTGTCTATTCAGCTGCAAATCCTCTTGGCTGTTGGCTCATCGGTGATATCGGCTGCGGAGAGACCTTTCGATTTATCGAGTCGTAGTGTCTCTAACAAGACATTCTCTTCGGACGGGGCAAGCCCTACATGGCGGTGTCAAAGTTCCCTGGGTGCATGTATGGATCAAAGTTCCCGATTCGGTACCGGTGTAGCAATAGCATGATCGATGGAGATTTGAAAGAACATGATTAAGTTACCCTTAGCAGTCCATATTCGGAGGGGACATTCACTATTCTTCCCTGGGAGGAAGATTGCAGCAGCAGAGGCAGCAGGGCCTGGGTTACATGCTTGGTGCCGTAGTAGTTTGTCTCCACTGCTCCCCTTGCGGCGTCGATGGGCTCCCGGACATTCTTCACCATCCATTCAAGTCTCTGATTGGAGTCGAGGCCGGCGAACTGATGCACAGATAAGTTGAACTTGTTCAGCCTGGATGCATATAACTCCGAGCAACTGCAGAACAACAAAGCCACCTGAGCTCACCTTTTCGTCGTTGGTATCGAGTTCTTGGGGGTACTCAACCCCGCCAACGCCGGCATTATTGACCTGCAAATTGCACAGATGGTTGCTTCAGACCTTCGGTGACACAGCGTTAGCATGAGGAAAGCAAATGGAAAACTTGCCAGGATGTCCAGCTTCCCGAAACGGGTCTTGACGAAATCGGCTAGCGTGGCGATGCTCGAAGCGTCCGTGATGTCCAGCCGGTGGAAGACGACGTCGGTGTCGGTGAGCCCCGGCGCTCTGAGCCTCTCGGCCGCCTCCGTGCCCCTGGTCTCATCCCGAGCCGTCAGAATGACCGTGACTCCTCCATGGCTAGCTAGTTGCCGGCACACCTCGAAGCCGATCCCCTTGTTCCCGCCGGTAACGACGGCAATCCTAGCAACCATGCGCCGCCGATCAGAGCAATACTGCTTCAAGGCAAGCCTACATGGCGGCGTCAGGAGCTAAGAATGCTTATTAGATAGGCTATACCTCGTGTTTGGCCGGCTGGAGATGGCTCCTTCCATGAGTGCTGCACCACACGACCACGAGCTCAAACAAGAAGATATACCGTTTCCACAATCGTCAGATTCGTGATGTTATCCATTCTAGTCTACTATGTCCCCTTCGCCGTCCTGGTGGTTAGGCACACGCGTATCCGTTGCTTTCAGAGAGGCAGACGACATCATGCCTAACCTGCCAGCAGCTCATGCGTTGCTTTCACGCCCGGACAAGTTTATCTTTGCTTGGTACTCCCTCCGTCCGAAAATACTTGTCATTAAAATAAACAAAAAAAGATGTATTTAAAACTAAAATACATCTAGATGCATCCCATTTTATTCATTTTGATGACAAGTATTTTCATCATTTTGGTGACAACTAAAATACTTGTCAAATTTGTCTAGTCATCTCGTCCTCAACGTTGACTCAAAGGTCACAAGGGGGAGTAGAGTCAGATAGTGACAGCCACCATAGATTTTCGATCCATCATTGTCACATTCCAAATCTGGTGCGTATGCAAAATCTTTTAGACTTGTAGATGAAAGAGCTTCTTCCTGATGAAAAATATTTCAATTTCACAATCTTTCATTATTTTTCTGTAATTTCTTGGGAGCACCTGCTATCACCTAAAATTTCATCCGTTGTTGGTTGGGAATAAAAAAATTGGTGAAGTAAATATCTATGTGGTAGCATCTGTGGTGTCTATTCAGCTGCAAATCCTCTTGGCTGCTGGCTCGTCGGTGGTATCGGCTGCGGAGAGATGTTTCTGGGTCCGTATCGTCTCTAACAAGACATTCTCAAATTGTATGATTTTCTCCTCCTCTTCGGACGGAGGCGGTCGAAAGATGAGAGGCGAGAGTAGATTGGGACGGTAGCCACTATAAATTGCCCATCGACGGCAGATCTTTTGTGGAGTAGACGGGAGTATGAGTTTCTGAGTCCATTGCATAGGCTCCTTGTTGGCAATTGGAGAGTGGCTGCATGTGCCGTACTTGTACAATGTGTCGCCTAATCTGTGGCACAAGATCTCATCATCTTCAAGCCAAGCGCCCCTGGGTGCATTGCTCCAAAGGCCACGGGAAACTTTTTCAGAATCAAGGTCGAAGCTGTAGAGCAGATCCCAGTTTAGCTTGGTGTTGTCGTCATTGGTGGTGGCGCCGTCGAGCCAATCTAGGGGCGGCATGACCCAGAACTGAACCTTGGGGTCGTGCTCCCATTCGCCGGCCACGCAGTTCGAAGGCGTTCACGGACGCGTTGGCATCAATGCGTGGGAGCCGGTACGTGCAGTGCATCTCGCTCGCCACGTCAATTACCAGTATCCTGTGAGTCCGTCTGCCGTGTCCACCGTTCCTGTCAATCAACACATATAGCTCGCCATCGACGAGCACCGGCAGATGGGTGCCGTGCACGGGGCTGTGCTGGGAGAGGTACGGGCGTCGACGCCACCCGTTGGACTCACCCAAGGTGTATACGTCCAGGTATTTATTATCAGGCATCCTTGAGCCCGTGTACCGGAACAGCTTGAGCTCCTGGGTGGACGGGCTGAATCCCAAGGCGACGAGATCGTCCAACCCGCGCATAGGCGGCCTGGGGAGTGCCAGCGTCTCGCCGGTGACGGGGTTGCAAACGAACACGGGCGACACCTCCATGCGCATCGTCGCCGGCGCAAAGCAGAGGTAGCCCCCGCAGACGTTGGTGAGGCGGTACTCCGGCGGGAGGGTGAGGTGGCACATGGACTTTTGCAGCGAGACGTTGGAGATGCTGGCCTCGACGAAGCAGCGGTGCTTGTCCTGACGCTCCGACACGAGCAGGACCTCCGACGGCGCCGTTGCAACGGCATGGCTGGCGGCGTGCAGCCTTCGGAAGGTGGGGTTTTTGACGACGAAGAACCATTGCCATGAGACGGAGGAACACCGCGTGACGTCCCTAGTGGGCAGCCTTAGTAGAATCTCACGTATGATCTCAGCAGGGATCTCCCTGCCCTCGGCAGAATTTGGTCCCGCCATCGATCAGATCGGCAGCACGGGGCCTAAATTGTCAGCCTCAAAGTTATTTCCATACAGTATATATTGCTACAGAACCAGTAGATGATGTTAATGATACAGCCTAGTCTTTGCGAGAAACCACTGGATTTCTGTAAAGCTCCGAACTATGGCCCAGTTTGCTGGAACACAGCACAAAAAACGTAAAACAAGAATCGGCATAGTCAAGAGGTTGTGCTTCCTCCTGCTGAAGAAAAGTCACCTCCCGCCGCCGATCCGGCCCACTTCCGATGGCCTCTGGGCCATGGAGGTGTGGAGGATCTTGGCCCCGCGCTGGCGGGAGCACCCCGTTCTCTTTTTTGTTAGGTTCAATGTCTTGGTTGGGGTTGTGTGACGGTGACAATGTCCCTTAATAAGAATAATGTTTCCCACGCCCTATCCTGTCCTGATGGTATGAATAGCATCGGCGGAGGAGGATGTGTGCAGGTGTATCTCCGTCGGATCTCACGGGATTCGGTCGGCGCTGGTCTTCGGTGGATCTATTTGGATCCAGTTTTTCTTCATTTTCGTTTTTTTTTCGTCTTCGTTTGTGTGGTTACAGGTTTGATCTTTTCGACCTACAACTCTCTTTATCGGCGATGGTTGCTGCTTTAGTATTCTGGTCCTTTGGGGCCATAATACAATGACTTCCTGATTGTCTATTACAATAAGGTTTGTCCGGCTCCGGTGAGGGAGGGGTGATGACGACGGCGCGCCTTCGGCTCGCTCAGTGCTTGTAGTCATTGCTAGATGGTCCATGGTTGTAATTTTTATTACCTCTAGTGTTCTCGGTACTGCTATGATTGATGAATAGATTGAAAGTTTCTCTTAGACACGATAATTTTGCTGGTCAAGGGTGAGCTGGAGCATGCCTTTGAATTAGTAGTCGCATCGGTGTGGATACCAAGCCTTCGATCAATAACAGCGGAAGGCTGAATCGAAAGGGACAATGGATCCAGAAATAGGCTAATCATATATGTTGCTTCGCAGATGCTAGTGCTGTCCCAAATACGGTCAAGCAGCATGAAGTAAATAAGCAAGTTAACAACTTACAAGAAGCATCAAATATGGCTGGCGAGCCTGTGGATCCACCTTGGGCGGGAGGTAGTGGGAAGGGGGATTCTGTTGCCTAGGCTCCAGCTATTAGTTTAGGTTAGTTTTTTTTCTCGCCGGGGTGGCTTCTGGTGGATGACATCACTTCATTTTTGAACTGGTCACTCAGGCTCTGGTCCTCCTCGAGTTTAAGTTCATCAGAATGGGGTTGACGGGGCACTTGTCATCTCCTTGGGTGGCGGGTAGGGTTTCTCACCGTGCATGCACGCCGACGAGCATTGGTGTGCAAGCCCTCCAGATCGATTCAATCGTTTAATGGCAACTACTGGAACTTTAGGTCGCTGGTCGAGCACGTGCATGGAGACTTTCAGGCTATCAGCGACAAGATCAAGTCGGCTCTGGTAGGAGAGCGGCGATAGCGACACGTCAACGACTCGTTCTAGCAATGGTAGTGATCGCTTGGTGGTGTAGATCCTCAATCTAATTCTTATTATGTTTTACATGATTTGTAGTTCTTATGAACCTCTCTCTCTCTCTCTCTCTCTCTCTCTCTATATATATATATATATATATATATATATATATATATATATATATATATATATATATATATAGGCTTGCTAAACTATGGCTGCGCGCATTCTACCTTATCCTACGCTCCGGCCACTTCAACCGAGCCAACCTACGCGACTAATTAGGCCGACGCGCTAACCAGGTGGAAGGGCGCGGGCGACGTGGGAAAAGATTGATCGTAACGCTTACGACCAAAACTGTTGGCGGCGCTTTGCTGGCCTTCTCCTAGACAAAAAGATAGTAATGGATTACCATCGCCCTGGTGTCGCTTTGCCAGCCTTCTCTCAGAAAAAAAAATAGTAACACGTTACCGTTGCCATACTTTAGTTAACAGTCATCCCTCGCACGCCTACACCATCGAAACATCGTAAAAGTGACCCAGCCTAAGTGTTAATTCCTAGCTTTTCAGTAGTAACGATTTACCATCACATACAGTTTTCTTTAAAATAATAAACTCCAGTTACGTTTCGTACCCACGTTCCCACGATTGTGCATTGACCGGTCACTAGGCGGTCTCTATTCTTTAATACCTCGTTCCTATCGACATCCACCGCATCATCACTATCGCCATCCGCCGCCGCCGCCGCCGCCGCCGCTGTTAACTTCCGCCACGACCACGTCCTTCGTAGTCTCCGGTCGACATCCGCGGCCGCCGATAACATCGCTGGTCGCTTGTTCATACTACACATCCGGCAGCCGTCGTTTTCTCCGTCCGTATTTTTGGAGGTAATCCACCTGCTAATCTGATTCTCCCCCGATGGATGCTTTGAGTTTTGACTAGGCGTACATCCCCGTTTCCGGCCGTCCTCCTCACAAGCTCACATGGGCTGCCGGATTTAATAATTTCTTAATTGCCGCGAACCTGCAATCGCTATCTGCCATCCCCTCACCCCCCCTTATTAGTGTGTCAACTTTTCCCCTTTTGTTGCAGTGCAATCTCCTTTTTCTGTACAAATCCTCTGGTACAAATTCTATGCCAAGTTAGTGTAACACATCAACTAATCTTAATTAGTGGTAATCTGAATCCAGTTAACAGGTGGTAGTAATACAACTTCATTTATGGTAATCTGAATCTAATTAAGAAGTGGTAGTAATACAACTTCAGTTCTAGTAATCTGAATCTAATTAAGAAGTGCTAGTAATACAACTTCAGTTCTAGTAATCTGAATCTAATTAAGAAGTGCTAGTAATACAACTTCAGTTCTAGTAATCTGAATCTAATTAAGAAGTGCTAGTAATACAACTTCAGTTCTAGTAATCTGAATCTAATTAAGAAGTGCTAGTAATACAACTTCAGTTCTAGTAATCTGAATCTAATTAAGAAGTGCTAGTAATACAACTTCAGTTCTAGTAATCTGAATCTAATTAAGAAGTGCTAGTAATACAACTTCAGTTCTAGTAATCTGAATCTAATTAAGAAGTGCTAGTAATACAACTTCAGTTCTGGTAATCTGAATATAATTAAGAAGTGCTAGTAACACAACTTCAGTTCTGGTAATCTGAATCTACATTTTAACACATATGTGCTATTCTGTTTCAGGACAAATGAAAGTCGTTGGCACACGTCCACATAAGGTCCGAAAAGTTACGATTCAAGACAGTCAAGATGCAGTCACCTATCAATTTGATGATCCACCATTAGTTCCCCCTACGGCTGGGTTGCAAATTACTATCCATCCTGCTGCAGCCTCATCATCGGAGCACTCTGTAGCACAAGAAGCGGCTCACAATACAGTTGCAGAGGAGTGTCCGGCTTCTGCATTACTGTATTTTGTATTATCTAATCGTATATTAGGTGGCACAATCGATGGCTGCAATGTGCATTAATGTTTTATATATTTTCTGTAGTACCTTTTCTCTCCCGTTATATACGAGGTCATTACTACCTAATACTCCCTCCGTCTCGAAATAAGTGCCTCAACTTTGTACTAGAGTTTCAGACACTTAGTTTGGGACAGAGGGAGTATTATTTACAATTACAGGTTAAATCACCAGAACTTATTTCCATTCACTGCAAGTAGGCACAACCTTGTACCAGAAGGCATGCCAATTTCCTACCAGCTCTTTGAACGTGTCACTCTATGTTTAAATATTTTTCATATTTTTAAATATGTAAATTTTCCTGCAAATCTTTGACCAAATCATACAATGCAGCCTACGATATGTCAAGGCTACATTTTCATTACACATACATTTTTCTTTTTTTTTTCCTGTCACCGATGTGATCAATTTTTTTATAGTAACACCATGCACCATATATGGTAAATCGACCGTAGATTCTTACGAACTATCCTTATATGGTAACACACTGAAACAATAATAGTAATTCCCTTCATTTTACGCAGTACTTATTCCCTCCATTCAATCGTGCCGGCAATAGATTAGGGAAGAAATCGTGGCCGCAATACATGCGCCTTTCCCGCCCCCACCTCCCCACTAATCTTGCCGCAGCACTATATAAATATGTTTCTCCTGCGCACTGAAATCTCCTACACCTCCCAGTTTCATCAGAGCTCCCAAGTGCATGCAAGCCATGCCTCCTTCAGCCATTAGGCCTCCTCGCAAGCCATCCGCCATGCCACGGCTATACTGCGCCTGTGGCACACACGCCCAGAGGCTCGTGCAACTCGTTGGAGCTAACGAGGGGAGGTTCTTCTACCAGT
>NC_041393.1:9237953-9241699 GCF_002162155.2 Triticum dicoccoides
GAACTTTCTAAAGGTTCCTAACTGGTTTTTAGGGTTTTTGCCTTCTATGTTTCTTTGTAGGTTTATTTTTTTTAAAAATACAATTTTTTTAGAAAATTTCAAAATAATTTCAGGATTTTTATAAAATGTTCAAATTTTGAAATAAGCTCGAGTTTTGAAATAATGTTCAAAATAAGAACATGCTTATGTTTTAAAAATGTTCAATTTTTTAAAAACTGTTCAAAAATATAAAAGAATGTTCCCATCTTCAAAAACCAATGTTCACAATGTCAGGTGCTACGATTTTCAGCAAATAAATTTAAATATTTCAAAAAAACTAGAGAAATTGTGAATGTTCACAAGACATGTTGTTACAATATGTAAAAATTTCAGTTCAAAATTTACAATTAACATCGAGCAACAAAAAAGACAAATCCGAATGTGGATAGTGTCATTTGGCTTTTGTCTTTTCCTGATACTATTCATACTGAATTTGTCTTTTTTGTTTCTCCATTTGTATTTTGAGTTTGAATTGAACTTTTTACAGACTGTAGACACATCTTTCGGACTACGGGCCGGCTTTGGCTGTCCTCCCCGATCCCCTTCTCTTCTTTCGCTCTGGCTGACGCTACCTCTCCTCCACCCTCTCGCGGAGCCTACAGCCCCAGCCTCTATCTACGCGCCTACTCTCCCAACCCCATGTTCCTCTCTGTCATATGGAGGCGATCAAACACACAGCAATCCTAACAAGCAAGATCGACGTCCAAGTCCAGCATGAACCCATCGGTGGCCACGCGTGTAGCCGAACGATCGGGTGCATCTGCTCGCTCGACTCGGTGCGCTTCGCCACTGTCTACAACTGCAAGCCCTGGGCGGCGACCATCTTCGAGGGGCTAGCGAGACCCACCCGCACCTGCTTGCGCTCGAGTTCCTCGACGTGCGCAAGTACTTCATGCAGGTCCAGCTCAAGCCCGACATGGAGCGCATCAATGGTGCCATCTTCTCCGTGCCAACTGACGACGAGACCTCGCTGTCGCCGGCAATTCCCGCCTAGCAGCCGCTCATGGCCAGCCATGCGAAACGTGGCACTATACATTTATCCGGTATCTTGCCCTGCGGCGGCCTCTCCTTCGCGGATGACAACCGCATCGTCTTGGTCAACCCGGTCACTGGCGCGTTCCAGAGCATCGACATAGTTTTCAATTTAAGTTTCAGAAAAATTTCAGCACCAACCAAAATCGCCGAAATTCAGTGGATTTTAGTGCTTTCGGTTTTCATTTCGGTCAAAGCGCTGAAATATTCACTTGGATTCAATTAAGGTTTTTATTTTTTTGAAAGATGTTTGAATATCTATGCACTACTGAAGTTGCCAAAATATTTTGGGCGAAACATAAATATTTCAGTGTCTGCTGAAATTAACGAAATTCGGTGAATTTCATCGAATCTCACTGAAAGTGAAAACTATGAGCATCGACATGTTTGCTCCCCGACTAGCTTTAATATGCAACCCTAAGGCGAAGGCTGGCGCCGGCCCCAACACCTTCATGGTATCGAGTATTTTCAGAGGATCGTCCCTCTCCTGTGGTGCGAGGAGGATGAGTTGGTCGAGCAAAAGCTGTTCCTACCCAAAGAGTTTAGAGGTACCGATGCCATCGGCTTTGTGGCGTATGCCAATAGCATCTTCTACGCAGTGGGCTTCTATAGTGTCACGCACATCATCGACATGCGTGTGCCACTGCCGCACTGCCTGACGAGACTCAGGGCGCCCAGCATTCTCGACTCTCGAGCAGTACTCTCCGATTTGTGGCTATCGCTTCCTCCGCAACTGCCACCTGCTTGAGTCAGAAGGGGATCATGTTTGTCGGTCCTGTGCTTGCAACACAAAAACCTGGATGGCGACCTGTCGTTGTTTGTGAACGAGCAATCATCGTTTGCCGTATGTTCCACGGAGGTGCCAGGGTGCAAGGGTAACTGCATCTACTTTTTGAGTGAGCCCGATGAACATTCTTATCTCTACGACACCTGCTGCAGCACCTGGGTGTCCACTCCATGGAGGAGAAGAAGGTTCTGAAAAAGTTTGCATCTGCTCTGCGCATTCGTTGGCTCTGGGGTGAGTGGCTTACTCCGATCAAGCCTTGGGTGGGATTAGGGACACCATGCGACCGACAGGATAGAGACATCTTTGCGGCCTCCACAAAAGTAGTCGTGGGCGATGGTACTCGTGCCATTTTTTGGGAGTCTGCTTGGCTTGATGGTTTGCGACCCAAGGACATTGCACCAAAATTTTTTGAGCTGTCACAAAGAAGAAATTGCTCGGTCCAGAAAGCACTCCTCAACAATTTTTGGGTGTCTCAGGTGAAGACCTCTCAGGGCATGACTGTTGACCATCTTCATGAGTTCGTCAACCTATGGGAGAAGCTATCTCATGTTCAGCTAATACCTGACATGCCTGACTCCATCATTTGGAAGCTCACCAAGGATGGTCACTATTCCGCAGCAACGGCTTACAGTGCGCAGTTTCTCGGTTTAGTCGACTCGGACTTGCCTCAAATTGTTTGGACAACTTGGGCCCCCCCAAAATGCAAGTTTTTCGCTTGGCTAGTCATCAACAATAGAATCTGGACGGCAGACCGGCTTCAGAAGCGAGGGTGGCCTAATTGCAACATGTGCCCCCTGTGCAAGCAAGTCCAGGAATCGGCAGCTCATCTGCTTTTTAAATGCCGCTACACGGTTAGAGTATGGAACATGATTAAAGCGTAGCTTGGCCTTCATGACATTTACCCGCAGAACTGGGCCATGGTTGACACGGTCAAGAAGTGGTGGCGCGCCAACGCTTCCAACAGGACGCAATCTCGACGACCGCTTACCTGCCTTATGTTGCTCGTCTCTTGGGAAATTTGGAAAGAGCGGAATGCTAGGGTATTTCGTAATGTCGCAGTGCCTGTTGGGGTTTTAGTAGCTAGAATCAAAGACGAGATGACGCTATGGTGTCTGGCCGGTGCGAAACATTTGTGTAATATCATGCCACGAGAGTGATACGTTGTATTTGGCCTTTGGCCAAGACCCCTAATACTCCTTATTCAATGAAAATGGCAAATCTTTTGCCTTGTTTCAAAAAAAAAAAAGAAGAATAAGGTACTGTTTCAAAGCCCCATTGGTGGTTCGCCGGGAAAGTACAATGCTGCGCGGTGGTTCTTCCCGCGTGTTGATGCACGCGTGAAAACTGTGCAAACTCTGGAAAGAAGAGAAAAATCCAAATGATGTAGGTATATATAAGCTGGGTAATCATATTATGAGAATCTAATTAGCAGCTCATGTATCTAGTTAGTGTCCCCCATTTTCTTTATGCATTGACTTTAGCGTGAACTTTAAAGAGTTGTATTGCGTGGCAAAGGTGTATCAGGAAAATTCCATGCCCGGGCGTTGCACTGCTCCTTCAGCCCTTCGTCTCGGATGGGTGGTTTATCGCAACAATTTTGTGTGGTAAACATGCTGAGGTACCGAGGGGGTGCACACGTGCCTTGGTGGCAAGTTGAAACAGCTTGAGATGCCAGTACCCTGTTCCCAGGTTGAGTACTGTGTTGTACTCATGGCGTATAATCCTAATTGCTATAATTAGGAGTCTAATGCTCTAGTCCTTAGCTGATACTGAGGATATGATGATGTTATGAATTCTGGCTAGTTTCTGTTAACATTATTCTCTACAAATTTGTATAAGATTCACCTTTCAAGTTCACCAAAAGAGAGGTGTCTAATGTCTGGTGTGA
>NC_041393.1:9241931-9256620 GCF_002162155.2 Triticum dicoccoides
GAGTTCTAAACATTCCAACATAATAAAGCTAGAGAGATGACTACGAATAACCTTAATGTAACTTCTAGTTTTGTCATTGAATTTAACCTTCAGTTTTGTTTCAATTTGTTACATCCGACCCTTTGCTCAAAATGCAATCAGTAAAATGTTTCATTTCAGTTTCTTTCAATGGGAATTAGCCGATATGGCGTTCCATTTCCATTAGTGTACTGTGTGCCTTGCATCATCGAACTAATTGTCTTGTATAATCCAATAAAGGCTTAATTACTCAAAAATCATAAGATATTCTTGAGCGGAGCAAATTATTTTGATGCATTGATTCATGTTTGCTCTCTTTACCATACTACCTTAGACTTACTTTTTTGTGATGGATACATATATTAGACTTGTTATGTGCCGAAAATTGAAATCTTGATGTAATTCAATGAGGTGCAAAAAGAAGGACACCAATATCCTTTTGTTATCATCTTTGATGTAATTAGGTTTTACTAGCAAAAGAGCCCGTGCATTGCAACGGGAGAAAAAAAATATAACACAAGCTCTTAACCCAACAACCATCACTCAAGACCATAATAGGTCCATCTCCTTTATTTTAGCGAGGCATAATATTTGTGTTGCCGCTTATCCTACTTCTCACCCTTACCGGCGATGGCCTCAGTGTTCACCCAAAACAAAACGTGTTCGAATATGCTTAATCCGGCGTCTCTCTCTCCCTCTTCCTCCCTCTCCCTCTCTCTCTCTCTCTCTCTCTCTCTCTCTCTCTCTCTCTCTCTCTCTTGCTTTCTCTCACTCTCGCGATGAGAAATCTGTTGTTTCCCCTGGGACATTTTTCAGAGGTATGCATGTGTTGTTATCGATTTTTTTCCCTATATGGTTATAGTGGGGTGTTTGTTTGCAATCCGGATCGTCGCCAGTACAGAAAAAAATGGATCCTGCGCTATAAATTATAAGTTTGCTTCCAAAACAATATTAAAAAAATATTTAACAGGTGAAATTAACATCATACTCAGATTCCACACATTTTTCTAATCAAATTTCATAATAACATGTTAAAATCGGAGTTACGGTCTAAAAGATACGGATAATTTAGAAAAACATTTGTTTGACTTAAATATCTTCTATTTAAAAATACCTAACAGGTAAAATTAATCTCATGTTCATATTTTACATATTTTTGTAACCAAATTTCATATATAATATGTTCAAATCGGAATTACAGTTTAAAAGATATGGATGATTTAGAAAAGCATTTGTTTGACTAAAATATGATGCACAGATGAATTACCTAAAATGTCAGGGGGTTTTCAAAAAATGGAAAAAAAACGGTTCGGGTGTGACTTAAATCCGGAAGGTGGGTTGATTTCAAGAAAATACAGGGGCTTTTGTGTAAAATACGAAAAAAATGATTCGTTCTCTTACTTAAAACAGGACTACGGGTTGAATTCTCTGAAACAGAGGGACTTCTCTACAAAATGCCATGGCGGAAGACCAGAAACCCAATTTTCTTTATTATTAGGTCAAGATAAAGATAAAGATTTGTGCTCTTGGCCATACCATTATAAACTTTTCGGCACTTGGCTTGCGTATTTCAACAATGAGTTTTATTAAATCTTACACCTTGCGCATTTCACAACATGAAAGCACACACTTATGTCCGAATCTGAGGACAATGCACATGCCCCACACATGTGCCATGAGTTCATGTGCATCTAGCACTAGCTGATGGAAAACAAAAGTATATTAGGAAAAACAAGGTACAATATACGGGTGCGTGCACGGATTGCCTTAGGCAACAAACAATTAAGCACCAACTCCACTTGAATCATCATGCCCATCCAGCAGGTTCCTCACGATGACAGGAAGCCCAAACTTAGGTTTGAGAGCTATCAAGTTTGTGGGCTTGTGAATGTAACTTGGGGAGAGAGAGGAGAACCTTCTCAGGATCATTGCCATCACTGTCTGCACCTCGATCATGGCCATGTTCTGCCCACTGCAGATTCTTGGGCAGGATGAGAAGGCGAGTAACGAGTTTGCATATTTGGCGGCCCTCGAGACGCCATTCTCGAACCTCATGGGATTGAACTCGTCGGAGTCAGACCCCCAGACCTCCTTGTCCCTATGCGACATTGCGATAGGAATGGTTATCACGGTTCCTTTCAGGACCTTGATGCTTTACAAGATGGTATCAGAGGCGACCCTTCTTGTCATGAACGGTATAGGATTATAGAGCCTTAGTGTCTCAGGGAGAACCATATTAAGCTACACAAGGATGACAAGAAATTAAGTTGTTAGCTTTATATAGTGATATTGAAAAACATGAACTATATATATAATTATATATACACGGATGTGTAATTGGGTATACGTACCAGCTTCAGTTTCCCGAGAATGTTGATGCTCAATACCTCACCTTGTTCCTCTTCATGGCATTCACGGAGGACTTCCTCCCTGATCTTCGCCTGCCACTGTGGGTAGATGCTGATCAGGAACATTGTCCAGGCAAGGAGGGTTGTGCTGGTAATTGTCCCTGCGGCAAAGAAAGTCTTGCATTCCCCGACGATTTCTTCGTTGCTCAGTGTGTTGGCACCCGACCTGCGGGCCTGAATCATAAGCCCAAGCAGGTCTTCTCGGTGGGCAGCATTGTTTCGAAACCGCGTCTCCATGACATGCATGATCTTGCTTGTCACCAACTTGTCGAGTTTCCATGTTCAACGGTTACGATGAGTAGGCAGGTATCTAGCAAAAGAATTTCTTTGAGATAATCTTATCGGGCTTACCTATCGGTCCGGTGATCTAGCTCTCTGGATGAAGTTGGTTTACGTGTTCAAAATCAAGGTTTGTTACCTGAACCCAGGTATAGGGGGTGCTAAAAGTGCTTGTACCGCAAGCTTCTCGAGCTCCTTAAGAGCAACAAACACCTCACCAGATTCCTTTGTTTTCTGGCCAAAGATCACACCTTCAATGACTCCTAGGGCCAACTTTTCCGAGTAACTTCTCATGTCTATCTTGGTTTTATATGTGTTGCTCATTTGTATCTTGGCGGACCATTCCTCCATCATCTTCTGTGCACCCTTGGACGCTAGAGCGGACACGGACTGTGTATATGAAAATTTCTTTAGATTCATTAGACTAATATGATAAAAAAAAGTACTCCCTCCGTAAATTAATATAAGATCGTTTAGAATACTAAAACAGTGATCTAAACACTCTTATATTAGTTTACAGAGGGAGTAGTTAACTATTGTATATATAGTCAACATAGAAATAGTTATTTCTCATTTAATTGTGATGGCCGTTCGATCAAGCTATTCTCATGATTTTGCATTTGCCTGTTTTTGCGCGTAATTTTGGATTTGCATTTAATCTGACGTCTGGGTCAAATAATGGTTCTTATAGCTTAAAGGTGACTTAAAAATAGCAATATCTGAGTCGCTTATGAAATACTCCCTCTGTTCGGAATTACTTGTCGTAGAAATGGATGTATCTAGATGTATTTTAGTTCTAGATACATCCATTTTCGAGAAATAGGAAATTAACCTTGAGCTTCTCTTGCTTGAAAACTGGGTGGACAACTTTGCGCTGTCTTCTCCAGTCGTCTCCGTTTGCAAGCACAAGCCCTTTGCCAAAAAATACTTCCAAACTAGGGTTGAGGTAGTCCTTTTGGAATAAGTTTGTCCTGTCTGCGAGCACTTCTTTGACTAGCTCGATGTCAGTAGAACAGATTGACGGTATTGGTCCGAGCCAAAACAGAAATGTTTTTCCTAAACAAGATCGGCTTGAGCAAATTAGTTGAGGATACATCTAGGCGGAGTCATTGAGACACAAAATGATCGTGAAGAAAAGTTCTTCCTTGCATATTTACCATAGTCAGAAGTGCATTTCTGGAAGAAAGGTTGCACGAGGGAGGTGTAGTCGTGGCAGCCGGCGTGGAGAGGCTTTGCTCTCCCAGCAACAATCATCCGCTTGCACTCCCCCAGGGACCCGACGGCGAATGTATACGGTGGCCCTCGAATGCCCTGTCGTCCTAGCGATCGGGTCACGGCGTAGGGCCTCCACACCAGATGCCATAGTGCCATGGCGTAATATCTGGAAATCACCAGCATCATGGTAAGAGCAGCAAAGCCTAGCACTACGTGAGCCAGCTCCATGAGTATTTTTATTGTGAACGTCTTGCTAAGCTGTGCCTGTATTTATATGCGATGGACGCGTACGGTGAGGTTGTTATTTGTTAGATCAACTCCAGCCGTTGGCCCCCAGGAAGGGCTAAAAATCGCCCCCTGGGGGCGCACCGGCGCTAACCCGCGCGCTGGGGGCGTGATGCCCCCCAGTCGCGGCGCCCACGGTATTTTAAAAAATTTAAACACGGCGCAAATTCATTGCAAACTTCGGCGAGTTCGTTCAAACTTAAACATATTTTGTAAAAAAGAAGAAAAAAACTACTAGGGGCCGCCACTCGCCGTCTCCATCGCCGCTCCTCGCCGCTCCCCGCCGCCCGCCGCCCGCCCTCGCAGTTCTACATGCCGAGGAGGCTGTAGAACTTCGTGTAGTCGCCGCCGCCGTCGTCGTCGTTGTCGTTGCCGCCGCCTCCACCGCCGCCGTCCCTGCTGCATCCCTTCCCCGGTTGGCGCGGCGGGTTGGACGATCCGGGGGTGTCCTCGTCGTCGTCGCTGTCGAGGATGACGACGCCATGCTCGTCCTCGCGCCCGCGCTTGCGGGCTTCGATCTCCTCCAGGGCCTGGCGCTGCCGGACCATCTCGTCGCGGAGGTAGTCGTCCCGCGCCCACTGCAGGGCGTCCTCGTCGGAGAAGCCGCGCCGGGCTATCTCCTCGTACTCCGCGGGGAGGCTGGGCTCCGGCTTGAGCTCGACGAGGACGAAGCGGCCGGATTGGGGGGGTGGAGTCGCCGATGCGGACGCTGGAGCTGCGGGTGCGCGCGCTGACCGGCGTGTCCTGGGGCTCCGGCTTGACAGGGCGGAGGCAGGGAGAGCCCGACGAGCGGCCGGAGGAGGAGGACGCGCCGGGCCGCTCCATACGCCTCGGCGTCCAAGAGCTCCCACGGCGGCGTGAGAAGGTCGGGGGAGCGGGGTACTCGAGGCGCGGCGTGTTGCCGCCCTCGATGTACTCGAGGACGGCCTCCAGCGTGCGGCCGGGCACGCCCCACCACTGGCGCCGACCCTTGGAGTTGAGCCTGCCGGAGGGCACGACGCCGTTCGTCGCCTCGAGCTGCTCGGCGTGTCGGCGGCAGAAGTAGGGCTCCCAGAGCGGGAGGTCGGGGGTGTACCGCGGGCCTTCCCTCGCCGCTCGCGGCAGGGACGCGCGGATGCGTGCGATCTCCGCACGCCACGCCGCCCTGGTTGGTGGTGGTGGCGCCGGCACGCCGCCGGCGCTGATCCGCCACGCCCCGGGCACTCGCATGTCCGGCGGGGCCGGGTACTCGGCCTCGAAGAGGAGGCGAGCCTCGTCCTCGTGCAGATGGCGGCGCCCGAAACCATTCGCCGCCGCGCCGTCGTCTGGGAAGCGCTCGGCCATCCTTCTGAGCTGGAGACGGCGAGAGGAGAAGGGGAAGAAGTGGGCGCGTCGGCGGTGAAGTGTTCGTGCATGTCTCCGGCGCGCTGCTCTCGGCTTATATAGGTGGAGGCGCCGCGCGGTAGGCTTGGCCGGCGCGTTACGCGTGGCGGGAGGCATGGCGGGCGAGGGGACGCGCGTCGCCCGGCCTTCACTGCGCCGCCCGTGAGGCATCAATGGAGGCTGACCGGCGCGGCAGCGCGCGCAGCTTTGGCATTGATTTGCCGCGGGAAACGAGGCGACGAGGACGACAAAGCGGCGAGAAGCAAGTCGAGTCGCTGACGCGGCTGGCCCATGGCGCTTTCGCGCCAAAAAATATTCGCCCGGCGCTCCCGAGCGCCCCCAGCGCGCCGGGTTCGAGTTGGGTCCGCCGGCGCCAATTTCGGCCCGAGCCGGCGAAAAACGCCCCCTGGAGGCACGACTGGGCCGATTTTTTGACGCCGGCGGCCGGAAAATCGTCCGGGGGCTTTGTTGGGGGCGCGGCTGGAGTTGCTCTTAGGTTGTTACCATGTCAGATCTGACGCTAGCCCCTTTGATTCTTTGGAGTACGGGGGCGAGTGCATAGGAGGACGACCGCGTGCTGGATTAATTGGTGCTAGTCTGATAGTCCTCTCGTACTTCGATTTTCTTTCGAAGCCTCCTCGTACTTAGTTGATGTGGACGTAAGCCTAATCACCATTTTGCAAATCCTAAATCTATACAATCGCATGTTCCTCCTTACGGAGTGACTATGGCGCAGCCTAACTTAGAAATAGCAATTTCTCGGTCAGTCTGAGAAATAGCAAACCCGTTAAGGTTATTATCAATCCTTGTATACTGTTATACTGGGTCGGCTTACACTAACTATATGTGCAAATGCGTGTCATAGACTATAATCCCCCAGCGGTTTTTATGTACATATAGTTTCCATCAAACTTCTAAAATTTTGACCACCAATATTTAAAAAAAATAGTTTGATTGGATTTGTGAAATTCATATTTATAGATTTATTTCAAAAATGACTATCTTAATATAAATATTTCTTTTGAAAAAACGTAATATAAATTTATGGTTAAAGATATGCATTGGACTATAACCATGTAATTCAAACCTGCGGGGAGAGATATATAGTCAACTACGAAGCTGACCGAAATGATAAGACTAACTTGAGTTGAAGTCCATAGTGACCGAAATGTAGCAAGCCATGATCTTGCTTTTTCTTTGGCAAACAATCATGATCTTACCTTTTTGTGACAAACAGCCATGATCTAACGAAGAAACCCACTGCATAGGAGATGGCATGCTGGATTAGTTGGCGCTAGACTAAGCCTCTCGTACACAATTGATGTGTATATAAACCTAATCTCAATTAATGAAAAGTTGAAAACTAGTCATCAACCCGTGTTGCACGGGCTAGTTATTTATGGAAGTACACATAGGGACTGAAAACGTTTGAACAGATGTATATTCTTAGTCTTTTAGTATAGTAGCCGCCAACCCGTGTATTCGCACGGCCTAGTTTTGTAACCTACAATTGGATAATGTTTTGAGACTATATTTTATCTACTGGGAGTAAGGAAATCAATAATTTTCATATTTATATTGGAACAGATCCATCTTGTCCTATGACCATATATGTTTAATATTCAAATCTTATCATTGTTAAAATTTAATACTTAAAATAATAGAACATGGTATGATCGCATATACCCAAATGTTCTCTACGTACAGAAAATAATCAATTTTTTTATCAGCTCTAATCTTGGTATATAATGCCTTTAACACATAGAAAATAAAATATTCTTATTGTTCATTCACTTAACATCTATTCCGCCCACAGAATGAACGGAAAAACATTAATAGATGCACGCATCAGAAACCATTTTTATTACTTTTTATATTGTTCCAATAAATTCTCATAAAAAGATAAAATCCTGGTCACCAACTTATATAATAAAGTCATGCATAGAGAAAATAATCATGTGGTTTCCTGAAAGTTAAGTACTCATACATTAACATATAGAGAGAGGTAACCTGTTTCGTCTCTATTTTGCATTCACATGAACTTGGCTAATATGGTATATAGAAAAACATTCCTGACATAATTCTATATATAATGAAACCAAAAAAAATTATACATGCATGCTGTATTTACCGAAATACAGATACCATACTTACCTACAATCGTATTTATCAAACCAAGTAAACTGGCACACATCTCGCATGTCCATCATCTGCCACCCTATATATGAGTTTCCCATGAATTAACATGCATATGATTCCTAACGTGTTAGTTTGGCGAGTTTTCATTTATTTGAAACTCGGCAAATGGCTATTTAAATGTTTGTCGAGTGACTGACAATAAGAACTCCGTAAAGTTAATGATTGTTCATGTCCGTCCAGCCGAGTGTTGTTTGCCGATCGAGAACAGAAATCGGCAAACACAATGTTGAGTTGTTTCTAGGCTTTGCTGAGTATGCTGTAAACTCCGTGAATTCGGTAATTCCAGTATAGACATGGCATTAACAAAAAAAATTATCCCGATCACTTTCCAAAAAAAAACATTGTAAAAATAAGTAGATAACTTTCTTGAATGTACATTACTCTTACGTACATGTTTAGTTCTGTTGATTGTATGTAAGATTAACCTTTATAACTTGGCAACTTGGAGGTCGGCTGCATCTACTTGGGGTACCCGAGCTGTATTGTGTTTGACTACCATGGGGTACTTTTCATATTTGGTTACTGGGCAAATAATCTGATTATGCTACAAAGCATGCTTAACATATCCATCCACTCTCTATAGCAAGCATACACTCATCATATTTTGAGGGTAGATTAGCATACAAAAGTTATAGTGCATATGGACTGATGTCATGTCCGATTGTTACTTATTGACAATGCAAAATCCAGCACCCTAATAATTAGAAAAACAACTCGAGAGAAGATAGACAACTCTAACCTCCGATGTATTAGGCAGTGTAAAGTTGGGCAACACGGTGATCTTATGAGATATATGATTCATGCATGGGCCTATTTTGCATGGAGGGGTTGCCATAGTTTTGTTCTAATTCAGCCTCAGGCATTCAGGAAAAGGTAAATTAGAATCTCGTCAATTTCATGATCTAGTGGCTTTTGTGGATAAGGTCAAAAATGTGTGCCTCCAAAGTCTATTGCATGGAACATAAGCATTTTCTGTCTTGCAGATAATAACATGTGCCCAACAATCAAGCTAGCCTGGGAAACAATTTACTGGTCATCCTTCATAGAAATTACACAAAACAAAGAGAACATACCTGAATGAAATTAGAATCTTTGGATAAAATAAAATCAATTGCATATTATGTTTTGAACCTGAAAAAGAAAACGAATACGTCGGAATTCTTATAAAACCCATCAAATCAGGCCTAACATAGAACGTGAGCAATAAAATGCAGATATATAAGATAGACGTCAGAAGCACAGTCCAAGTATAAAACATACCAAAAGCGAACTGGATTGAAAGATAACCTTTTCTTTACTCGTACCATGAGCATCACTGGTTCCTCGATGGACAATGTCATTTGCTGCATTGAATAATTGTGGATTTAGATTTTAGAGGTCCTTCAGATCAAGGGAGATGCTGATATTATCAATAGAAGTGGATTTTTTATGCTACGTGTCAGAGATCACGAAGATGGGAGAGTATCAATATGGAGACTGGTGATAGAAGAAAAAGTGTCATGATAAGGTATGAAATATGAAAAACCGAGACAAAAAAGAAGAGATCTGAAATCTGTGATAAAAATATGAAACTTGTTTCCTTGATCGAATAACCATGCTCCAAACAATAATAGTTACATAATTTGTCTAGTTTGAGAGGGTATAATGTGGGTCACACCAAAAAAAATTGAGTTCAGCATATACCTATAGGCTTGAGAAATTGAAGCATCTTGGTATACGTTTGCTTTCAGCAATACCAACAGCTCACAATGCTATAGTATCATTGGTTACCACTTGCAAGTGCACTGAAGTTTTTGAGAATGAACAAATATATAGGTTAGCAGACCACCATTCTTCAGCAGACTACTATTATTCAGAGAACCAAAGCTGAAAAAAGTGAAAACATGATAGATTAAACTGTGGGTTTGATTGTTTCATCGAGGAGATACTAATTGTAACATCACACATGTTTTTAACATATTAAGCTATACACCATCTGAAGACTGTATCAACATTATTGGTTTCGTGCATTGGAAAGTTGCAGCAAAAGTCATGCCCAGTCAGGAAAAACTATGCCACTGTATACCACCAAACATTGGTCCAACTAAATCAAAAATAAAATTAGGTTTAGTAGAATTTTATATCTTCAAAAGGCACTATGACACCGTATACAAGATGCATATGTTTTAGCTGGTACTTATGTTTTATATCATTTAGAATGTCATGTGAAATCTCCATCACTTTTCTCACCTGTATTTATCTATGAGAAACAATATTAGGCAACTTGTTCAAACCAACTATATGGAACTCAAGTATTGGAATTTCCTACGGTGCGATTACATCAAAACCAATGAACAGGCTCACATGAAAACTTTCGCAAAACCACGTGTTTTGCTTCCCTTTTTTTTTCCTTATTTCTTCTCAAATCCCACTATTACAAAACTGAGGACCTGCTACACATATACATGCAACGACCCAGACCAGTGAATATCCTACCCAACTCAGCCTAAACCTGCTCGTACAGAACTATAATCCAACCTAGAGACAACCTGTGCTACTAACACAACTACAGGGCCAAAGTGCAATACCTTGCCGGACACCACCTAGCCCAATTATGACACAACTTAGCAAAACATATACATAGGAAAGTACTAATCCTAGCCAGACTATTACGCCAGACTAATAAAATAACAATGGAAATCTAAACCTAGCTGGCAACTAATCAAGATTATGCTAACATCGACCATGGAGTTGCATATGAAAAATATAATCAGGCCAAGCAAATTAAGGGTGGGCAATAAACAGCATAGGACAACTTAAAGAATATGCCTATCCAACATCCTCTATCATGCATGTTCAGTTCCTCATTCTTCACACTTGAGTCCACATGAAAGCAAGAAGGCTGAACACCTGCGTCCAACTTTATTTTACCTCAGACTGAAATTTTCAGTTGCCATGGATATTTTTGTAGAGTACTACATTGAATAACAGCAGCAAGCTAGAGGAGAACTACTTTAAAGCATCAAAACAGATCACGTTTTAGAATTTCAACGTACAGTGATCTGCAATATGCATGTGTGGTAGCATGTTTTCAAGTAATCAATCACGTCATCTATTAACAATTTTTCCATCTCCATGGTTCTATCTAATTAAACTATAACATTAGAGACAACACAAAAGAGATCTGTAAGAAAGCAAGAAACCTGACATTACTCTGAACTTGGTGCAAACTTCAGGTTTTGCCAGCCGGATCATATCATAGGAGCTAGGGCACCGAGAGGAAGACCTGGCTATAATTAAATTTACCCGAACGATCTTACTTTTGAAGGCATGAGATAGCAAGATATTCATAGTCCTTCAGCCACGTCAACTGCTCCTTCTATTCAGAGAGAGAAAGAGAGGGAAGGGACGGAGGGAGAGAGAGGGAGAGAGAGAGGAGAAAGAGAGAGAGGCCAAGGCCTATCCGCCATGAGCTTGTGCAATTAGGTTTGCTGCTGGATCTAACACGCCGCCGTTGAAAAGAAATATAGGAGAAAGGAGATGCGTGTGGGGAGGAGCATTCAAGGGTGGAATAGAACGCATGGACTCTTTTTTTTTAGGAGTAGAACGCATGGACTCTTTTTCTGGCCCAGGATTTTACAATTGGATCTACCCCGTTAAAATACAGTCCCACCAAATTAACGGTTCATAAAATCTGATTAACATGCTAATTTCTAGGGAGTCACAAATTAATATAGGTATAGATATAGAGGTATAGATTATTTACTTGTATTTGTAATTTCCTAATTTTGTTTCAGTTGTATGTTCTTCTCTAACCAGGGTGCCAATTTGTTTTCATACCCATATCCGGCCGGGTAAGAAAATACCCGCGGGTAAATATTACGTGCCACACCCATTTGCAAAGTAAATAATTCGACGAAATAGTAATAGATCCCTATTGTTCTTTAGTTATAGATGTATTGTATACATAACTTTTTAATTCTGCTAACTTAAGTAGATATACCCCGCAAAAAAAAACTTAAGTAGATATAGCCCACATGTATGTAAAAAATGGACTGTAATCATCTACTTTCCATTATCTAGCCATAGTAAATATTTTACATGGTTAGACTTAGACTCAATCAACGTAATTTCCAATTGATATATATGCACAGTAATATTTTAATACTACTCACTCTCTTTGTAACATGAAATTTGGGAAACTAGAATATAGAAACTATGACAGAAAATAGTTTAGATGAACTGACACTAGGGCTTCTTTCGCAAAAAACTGGCACTAGGGCTTATACCTTAGCTATGTGGCACATCCGATCCAAATTCTATGGAAGGAAAATTGCAAGCCAGCAGGCTGGTCAACATGCACAACGTGAAACGACACCGATTACCCGAGCCCATATGCGAGCTGGCCAGGGCGGTAGGAATGTTGCGCCCCGCATGTTCAAGGTGGCAAGTCGCGTGTACGAGAATCCTATTATGGGTGTATAGGCTATTTGATAGTAACCTATAACGCCCCCTCCCCCTGTGCGCGCATCCGTACGTGCAGATATGCACAATTGGGCCAACCGAATTAAATCTTCCTAAGTGTTGAAAAATATTCCCTAGAGGCAATATTATTGTATTATTTATTTCCATGTTTATAATTAAGAGTTTATATTCTATATTATAATTGTTATGATCCTGAAATACGCGATTCAGTGGAAAACTCACATGCACGTGTGAAATGATAAATGGTAAAACTCGATTCCTAGTCTCGCCTCTAGGACTAGCTCAGGTGTTGTATATGATCATGTTTTCCGATTCTTGAGATATCGTTAAGTGTAACAATAGTCAGAACGATCATATTAAATTGACCCTACTTGTTTGATATACTTTAAGATACTATCGTCATAAGTCAATAGTTATAACACAGTGAGTTAACGTATGTTTTAGTTTCTTGGACCATAAGAGTATCGCATTCACTTCTTACCTACAATGGACTTTGGGGTTTCTCAAACATTATCTGTAACACGGTGATCATAACGAGAACTTACAGGTTCATTGCAAAGTTTGACAAGGGGCTAGATAGCTTAAGAGTGAGACTTTCTCCTCCGACAACGGAGAGATATTCCTAGAGCTCTCCCGTTGTGACGGCATCCATCATCGTCTGGCCAAACACATGTGACTAGGTCATAGGGATGCCGGAACATGTCAACGAGAAAGAAGAACAAAACTGATAACGAGGAGATCGGTATAGTGAGCATGAGAATGACTCAACAGGATACCAATTATCTCACATCAGATTTTGTAAAGTATCACGAAGCAAAGAAATATCACATCATAACCAATGGTTCACTCGAATGTCATTTGTGTATTCATACGGATCAATATAGACGCCCATGGTTTCGCTACTGATCATTGTACGAAAGGGGTTTTGTTCATGTCTATGATTTGCCGAACCTACAAGGTCACAGCTTAAGGGAATTATGATCTGTTGAGTGTTAATGGACTAAGAGTTATGAGAAAATATTTATGAAATAGATTTATGAATATTATGAATAGTTTTGAGAGAAACCAGAAGCGTTTCGGAGTTACAGGAAGAGTTTCGGGGTTTATTGGGTAATACCAGGAATTGATATATAGGTGGAAAATGTTTTCAGAGATGTTAAATTAATAATAAAAGGTTATAGTATTGATCAGGAGGCTTTTAGAATTAATATAATATCAATGGACCAAAGAAACAATAAAATGCCAAATGGTGGAGAGTTATTGGGCCCTAGCTAGGGCCCAATAACATAAGGGGTCGCCCCTAGCTTGTTGGACAAGCTAGAGGGGGCCGAATTGGAGTGCGGGAGGGACTCCTCCTCCCGCTAGGGCTGACGCAAGGGGGAGGTGTCCCCCTCCCCTCTCCTCAACCTATATATATATATACTAGAGGATTTCAGCCCTTTTGTGTACACAAGTTTTCAGAACCTCCTCAAGTTCTCTAGTTCTAATTCTAATTCGGAATTGATCTAATAGAGCTAGTTCTAGTTCTCTCTAATCCTAATAATAGAGAAGCACGATGTGGTTCTCTTCTTCTCCCTCTAATTCTCCGGCAATGATTAGCTTTGTCGGTGAAGTGTTGTCGGATCGTGAAGCATGTACGCCTGCAATCCGTAGAGAGGTCGTGCTTTCATTTTCGACTCGACCGATCGTTCGCGAAAGGTTCGACGGATTTCATCGACGGTCTACACCAACTCTTCTTTCGCTGCAACTCGAAGTTGGTAATGATCCTTGTTCGATCATAGGACTTTGTTTTCTACCACATTTCCCAACATTGGCATCATGAGCGGTTCTGTGAGTAGATGCATGTTTCGATCTAGATCACATGTGATTGTGAGGGTTTGATATTCTTGTTTTGCTTCCCTCAAGGGTTGCTTCGGTTCAGTTCATTGACGGCATGATATAACTTTCTACAAAGTTTTGACAATCAATTGAGTCTGGCTGTCAACGATCCGCTAACGACAGTTCTTTGGGCTACATCATAGTGAAGAATAGTGAATTGTCGCAAACACGAGAGGGCAATGAAAATGGTTGATTTTCACGGGGTTATGTGTATTGATGAAGTCTAGTGTAGGGCTAGAGATTTTTCAAGTCTCTTCCCTCACACACCCTACAAAGTTAATCTAACAACAAGAACTATCACACCTTAACCGTGGACGTAGATAGCTAGTGTTCTCTGAAAACCCTAAAAGCCACGTAAATTAAAATCTGCCAAACTGATCAGAGGACATCTAAATTGGTTTGCATAATGCATGTGATGTTGTAACGATAATGGGTTTATGTATAAGATGATTATATGATGTAACGTTAAGTGAACTATGTGTCACATTACGGCATGATGGCTGGAGCCAAAGGATTTTCACTTTAATGACCTGCATGTTAGCCTCATTATTTTATTTTTCTCAACGGGTGCGGCGGACATG
>NC_041393.1:9256822-9260976 GCF_002162155.2 Triticum dicoccoides
ACTTCAGAAATTTATTCATGAAGACCTTGGAGAGGACCATGTAGACATCCCCGACGCCAAGGGATAAACATCTCATTCACCCTTTGTTTAAAATGAGATATTCATTAAAACCGAGATATTCGCTTTGATATTACTACTAATGACTAATGAATGCAAAGAATTCCACAAATCCTCTATTTGAATTGTTTCCACTGGAAATGGGATAAAAAGTTGTATTTAAACTGACTGTGACCTAGGGCCACACCGGCATATCGACAGACCAGGGCAAGCAGCCTACGCAGCTTTGCACGGTTGCACCAGCGCACGAGCACGTCGACCTGCATGAAGCATCATGATGCAGCGGAGCGGAATGAAGGCGGGGTGGGCGGAGGAAACCTGATTGGAGCGTGGCGGTGACGGCCGACAGGAAAGACGTGGGGACGATGGGCATCCCTTAGGCCGCACTGTCAGAGAAGAGACAGGTGTAGTGGATGTCAATGTCAGAGTAGAGGCACAAAGGTGATGACGGCGAGCCCCTTCCTTTTCCTTCCTTCATTCAAAATCGACTGACCCAAATTCGAAATTCAGCTGACTAACATGTGGCTAAATTGTAAAATAAAGAGCATTGCCCCAGCATATGTGGCAGCAGGATTTTGGTAACCAATCACGATTTTCCATGAAAGTATACTAAACTACTACCCCTCCAATTCATAATAAGTGTCGCAAAACTTGAAACTTTTTTTAGATCGGAGGGAGTAAGCAGTAGAAGCCCGCAACCGCAAGACAGTCCCGAATGTACATTGGCAGCCTCCTAAGAAGCACGCACCGATCGATCTCACCCTGATAAAATTTGATCAAACAAATGTCGGCTCATCGCCAAGTTTTGTAGGTTTTGGACGTGGAGCAGTCCATATTGGACATTTGTCGACCCGTCGTTGACTTGCTGCTCAGGGTTTTTTTTTTTTGCGACATGTGGCGTCGAAGACCAAGATCCTACATTTCTTTGAACCGATTCGGCTCGTGGGAACAATTAGTGTACTGCACATAGCCTTGCGACGTGCTGATCAATTAGTTTACTGCATGCACATAACCTTGCGACGTGCTGATCATGTTGTTTCTCTAAAACGTGCTGCTCATGTTGCGCGCTATTAATCGGCAATGGCCAGCTAGGGTATGTTTGGTTCATTAGCTAGCCTTGCTTAGCTAGGTAAGATTTTACTAGCCGATTTGAGCAAGGGCTCATAGGAGCAAAGCTGGGTGTTTGGTTGCAGCGTGCAACTTGTCCGAGAGTATATCGTGAAAGGGAACTATGGGAGCGGTGCATTGTGGACCACGACCCATCACATGGAAGTTATGTTACAGGTGCACACACGTTTCACGTTGTTTTTTCTGTGCTTGTTCGTTTGCCGGGGTGAGCTAAGTCGGAAGATTGTTTCCTTTTCCTTGATTGATTCTGTTACACATTACATCATATATACCTCGAGAGGGAGGGAGAGAGGGCCCGTGAGAATAGGCACGCAGGCCAACAGGGCAAGGAGATCCATAAATCTAGGATTAGACTGCGTACAACATGATACAGTATATGAATACAATGTACACTTGTCAATACCCCCTCAGCCGGAACACCATGTGGAAGGGTGTTAAGGCTGGACCGAAACTCGTGGAAAATCTGCGATGGTAGACCCTTGGTGAACACGTCCGTGTACTGTGAGCTGGAGGGAACATGAAGCACCCGCACTTCGCCGAGTGCCACACGATCGCGAACAAAATGCAAGTCGATCTCGATGTGTTTAGTCCTTTGGTGCTGAACCTTTTTGCTGGCAAGGTAGGAGGCACTAATGTTGTCACAATACACCATAGAAGCTCGAGTCGGTGGCACCTGGAGCTCAAGAAGAAGCTGCGCAACTAGCAAGATTCGGCCATACAATTTGCAACACCATGATATTCAGCCTCCGCACTCGAACGGGAAATGGTGGGTTGCCGCTTAGAGGACTGATACGTCCATTTTGCATCATGCTTTTATGTCAATATTTATTGCATTATGGGTTGTTATTTCACGTTATGTCACAATACTTATGGCTATTCTCTCTTATTTTACAAGGTTTACATGAAGAGGGAGAATGCCGGCAGCTGGAATTCTGGGCTGGAAAAGGAGCAAATATTGAAGGACTATTCTGCGCAACTCCAAAAGTCCTGAAACTCCACGAAATACCTTAAAATAAATAAAGAAAAATCGTCGCCAAAGATGAAGGTCAGGGGGCCCACACCCTGCTCACGAGGGTGGGGGGCGCCCCCCCCTCCCTGGGCGTGTGCCCCCTACCTCGTGGGCCCCCTGGTGGCTCTCCACGTCCATCTTCTCCTATATGAAGTCTTTCGATGAGAAAAAACTAGAAGAGAACCTTTCAGGACGAGACTCCGCCGCCACGAGGCGGAACCTTGGCGGAACCAATCTAGGGCTCCGGCAGAGCTGTTCTGCCGGGGACACTTCCCTCCGGAAGGGGGAAATCATCACCATCATCATCACCAACGCTCCTCTCATCGGGAGAGGGCAATCTCCATCAACATCTTCACCAGCACCATCTCATCTCCAAACCCTAGTTCATCTCGTGTATCCAATTCTTGTCTCCAAGTCAGGGATTGGTGCTAGTAGGTTACTAGTAGTGTTGATTACTCCTTGTAGTTGATGCTAGTTGGTTTATTTGGTGGAAGAGCATATGTTCAGATCCTTTATGCACATTATTACCCCTCTGATTATGAACATGAATATGCTTTGTGAGTAGTTACGTTTGTTCCCGAGGACAGGGGAGAAGTCTTGCTATTATAGTCATGTGAATTTGGTATTCGTTCGATATTTTGATAAGATGTATGTTGTCTAACCTCTAGTGGTGTTATGTGAACGTCGACTACATAACACTTCACCATTCTTTGGGCCTAGAGGAAGGCATTGGGAAGTAATGAGTAGATGATGGGTTGCTAGAGTGCCAGAAGCTTAAACCCTAGTTTATGCGTTGCTTCGTAAGGGGCTGATTTGGATCCGTATGTTTCATGCTATGGTTAGGTTTACCTTAATACTTTTGTTGTAGTTGTGGATGCTTGCAATAGAGGTTAATCATAAATGGGATGCTTGTCCAAGTAAGGGAAGTACCCAAACACCGGTCCACCCACATATCAAATTATCAAAGTACCGAACGCGAATCATATGAGCGTGATGAAAACTAGCTTGACGATATTCCCATGTGTCCTTGGGAGCTTTTTTCCTATTATAAAAGTTTGTCCAGGCTTGTCCTTTGCTACAAAAAGGATTGAGCCACCTTGCTGCACTTTATTTACTTTTGTTACTTGTTGCTCGTTACCATTTATCTTATCACAAAACTATCTGTTACCACTTATTTCAGTACTTGCAGAGAATATCTTGCTGAAAATTGCTTATCATTTCCTTCTGCTCCTCGTTGGCTTTGACACTCTTACTTATCGAAAGGACTACGATAGATCCCCTATACTTGTGGGTCATCAAGACTCTTTTCTGGCACCGTTGCCGGGGAGTGAAGCGCCTTTGGTAGGTGGAATTTGGTAAGGAAAAATTTATTTAGTGTGCTGAAATTTTCTGTCACTTGTTACTATGGAAAGTAATTGCTTGAGGGGCTTGTTCGGGGTATCTTCACCCCATCCAGTTGAGCCAAGAGTTGCTCCTCAACCTAGTCAACCTACTAAACCTATTGAAAATGAAACTCCTTGTGACGCCCGGATAATCATGCTACAGTAATCTCACGTTAATGGTGCCACGTCACCTCTGTCACTGTAGTTAATCTCGGGTTAATTCAAAACCGCTTCAAAATTCAAACTCAAATTAATGTCAACAATAAAAGTTTTCAAAAGTTGAAACAAAAATGTTCGGTGGGTGTCGGGTATTACAAGGGTGATTATAATAAAGCAAACACATTTTTATAAAATGCCTAAATGATTTAAAATGAAATAAAACAGAAAAGAAAATAAATAAAAGAAAAAGAAATTACAAAAAAAAACAAAGAAAAGGAGAAAGCCCCCCCCGGCCCCTTGGGCTTCGGCCCACCAGGCGGCCCGACTGGTCGCGCACCCAGCCAGCCCAGCTCCCTCCCCCGGCCCGCCGAACCCCTACAACCCCCTGGGGCGACCGAACCCTAACCCCCACGATCCCC
>NC_041393.1:9261596-9267754 GCF_002162155.2 Triticum dicoccoides
ACTTCCCCCCCACCTCTCGATCCACTCCGCTCCCTCTCCCTCGCCCGATCCCGATTCTGGATCGAGCCCCGCCCCACCGTCGCGCCTCATTCTGCCACTACTTCGCTGGAGCCACCCCGTCGCCGGAGCTCCTCCTCGTCCTCTTCCCCGCCAGATCCCCTGAGCCCGATGCCGGCGCCCAACCCGACGCCGCCCAGCCGCCTCGCCTCCTCCCCGACGTGCTCATCCACCGACCTCGACGCCGCTGGACCCCGCCATTGTCGGAGCTACCTCGCGGAGCGCCCTGTCGTCCTCCTCTTCGACTCCTCGCCGGACGTCCTCCTCTACGTCGCCGTCGTCCCCATCCTCCTCCCCAAAGGCTCCACCGAGCCTCGCCGACCCTCTTCTCTGCAACGCTGGTGAGGCCACGGCCTCCCTCTCCTCTTCTCCCCCTCTCTGTTGCACGTCACCGGCCCGCACCCCGTTCGCCCCTGCTCGACCCAGAGCGCGCGCCCATGCGCTCCCGTGCGCCCCCGCGCGCGCGACCAACGCCATCCAGTCGCAGCCACGACGCCCGTCGCCCCCTGCTGCCCGCGCCCGCCGCCTGCTGTGCGTGCCCGCACGCAACCACCCCGGAGCCGGCCACAACGCCCGCACACCCGCGCTAGCCTTCCCCGGCTGAGCCCCGCCGTGGCCTCCGTTGGCCGCCCCGCTGGATCCAGCGGCACCGCGCGGGTCTGTTCCCTCGGGCATGCGCCCGTTCGTGCGCCCGTGAGCCCCTGCGCCCGTGAGCCCCTGCGCCCGAACGCCCAGCGCCCGTTAAGGCCCTGGGCCACTTACATGCGGGCCCCACCGCCCAGAACGTTTTATAAAATAAAAGAGTTAAAAAATAACTAAATAAATAATAATAATTAAATTAATTAATTAAGGAATTAATTAAGTTAATTAATCACAATTGGATTAACCTAATTAACTAATTAGTTTAATTAAACAGTGGTTAGATTAGTTAAACACTAATTAGGCTAATTAGTCAATGACCAGTGGGACCCACACGTCAGCGACCCAGTCAACACCTCTGTTGACTGCTGATGTCATGCTGACATCATGATGACGTCAGCAAACACTGTTCTGGATAATGTTGACTTAAAATATTTAAGTTAATCCTAAAAATGATTTAAATCTTTTAAAATTAATATAAAATAAACCGTAGCTCAGATGAAAATACTTTCTACATGAAAGTTACTCAGAACGACGAGACGATTTCGGATACGCAGCCCGTTCGTCCGTCACGCGTCCCTAACATAGTGAACCTGCAACATTTCACCTCCGGTCCATCTGTCCGAAAACGCGAAACATCGGGGATACTTTCCCGAATGTTTCCCCCTTTCGCCGGTATCACCGACTACCGCGTTAGGGCACACCTAACACCGCTCGTTGTCATGTCTTGCTTTGTCATGCTGATGTTTGCATTATATTTATTGTTTCTTCCCCCTTTTCTCTCCGGTAGACTACGAGACCGACGCTGCTGCTGCCCCGTTCGACTACGGAGTTGACGACCCCTCTCTCTTGCCAGAGCAACCAGGCAAGCCCCCCCCTTGATTACCAGATATCGCCTACTCTTCTCTATACTTCTTGCATTAGAGTAGTGTAGCATGTTACTGCTTTCTGTTATACCTATCCTGATGCATAGCCTGTCCTTGTTACTACTGTTGTTACCTTTACCTGCAATCCTATATGCTTAGTATAGGATGCTAGTATTCCATCTGTGGCCCTACATTCTTGTCCGTCTGCCGTGCTATACTATCGGGCCGTGATCACTCGGGAGGTGATCACGGGTATATACTATACTTTATACATGATACATGTGGAGACTAAAGTCGGGTCGGCTGGTGGAGCACCCGCGAGTGGATCTTTGAGGCGGAGCGACAGGGCAGGTTGAGACCGCCTAGGAGAGAGGTGGGCCTGGCCCTGTTCGGCGTTCGCGGATACTTAACACGCTTAACGAGATCTTGGTATTTGATCTGAGTTGGCTACGAGCCTATACGCACTAACCATCTACGCGGGAGTAGTTATGGGTATCCCGGCGTCGTGGTATCAGCCGAAGCACTTCAGACGTCAGCGATGGAGCGGCGCGCGCCGGATTGGACTGGAACGCCACTAGGCTAGGTCTGCTTCCGGCCGCCCACGCAACATGCAGGTGCGCTCAGGGCGATGGGCCCAGACCCCTGCGCGCTTAGGTTTAGACCGGCGTGCTGGCCTCTCTGTTGTGCCTAGGTGGGGCTGCGACGTGTTGATCTTCCGCGGCCGGGCATGACCCAGGAAAGTGTGTCCGGCCAAATGGGATCAAGCGTGCTGGGTAAGTTGGTGCACCCCTGCAGGGAAGTTAATCTATTCGAATAGCCGTGATCTTCGGTAACAGGACGACTTGGAGTTGTACCTTGACCTTATGTCAACTAGAACCGGATACTTAATAAAACACACCCTTCCAAGTTCCACAGACAACCCGGTGATCGCTTTTCCACAGGGTGACGAGGGGAGGATCGCCGGGTAGGATTATGCTACTGCGTTGCTACTGAAGATGCTACTTGGGGATGCTACTTGGAGATGCTACTTGGAGATACTTCTTGGAGGACTTCAATCTACTCTCTTCTACATGCTGCAAGACGGAGGCTGCCAGAAGCGTAGTCTTCGACATGATTAGCTATCCCCCTCTTATTCTGGCATTCTGCAGTTCAGTCCACCGATATGGCCCTTTACACATATACCCATGCATATGTAGTGTAGCTCCTTGCTTGCGAGTACTTTGGATGAGTACTCACGGTTGCTTTTCTCCCCCTTTTCCCCTTTCCCTTCTACCTGGTTGTCGCAACCAGATGCTGGAGTCCAGGAGCCAGACGCCACCGTCGACGACGACCCCTACTACATCGGAGGTGCCTACTACTACGTGCAGCCCGCTGACGACGATCAGGAGTAGTTAGGAGGATCCCAGGCAGGAGGCCTGCGCCTCTTTCGATCTGTATCCCAGTTTGTGCTAGCCTTCTTAAGGCAAACTTGTTTAACTTATGTCTGTACTCAGATATTGTTGCTTCCGCTGACTCGTCTATGATCGAGCACTTGTATTCGAGCCCTCGAGGCCCCTGGCTTGTATTATGATGCTTGTATGACTTATTTATGTTTTAGAGTTGTGTTGTGATATCTTCCCGTGAGTCCCTGATCTTAATCGTACACATTGCGTGCATGATTAGTGTACGATTAAATCGGGGGCGTCACAAGTTGGTATCAGAGCCAACTGCCTGTAGGAATCCCCCTTCCACACTCCTTGGCCGAAGTCGAGTCTAGACGTTGCAAAAACTTTTACTAACATGGCTGTGTGTCTTACGGGCACACGTCGCCATTGGGTGGTAGTAGGATCTTTTACTCCTCGACCTTTACTCTAGGACCCTGATCTCTCCTCTATTCGGGTTAAATGAAGTTTACTAAATCTAACATTAGGATCTCGTTATCACTTTCACCCGGAGAGCCCCCTATTACTAATGATCGTCTGCTGCACCAGAAGACCCTGAAGATACTCTCCGCTGTTAACCCGAGAACTTGTGTACATCGCGTTTGCAATTCACCTTCCACCGCAAACCCTTATGGATAACTACTTGCATTTGTTATTCTTACATTCATCCCCAGTGGTCTATTACAAGATACCCTGAAAAACTCGTCGTTGTTTCGATAATCCCTTGAGCTTACTGCCTTGCTGTTCTTTGTCACTTGAATACCCCTACGGTTAATTCTCGCACTTATCGAGTATCCGCTCATCCCCCAGTTGTTCATGTGTTACACAAAAGTCTTCGAAATACCACCCAATATTCCGAAAATCCTCAGCAACCTATTGCTCTGGAATTTCGTGTTTGCTTTCATTATGATTAATCCCATAAGTATAGAAATCTTATTGACATTCCTTGTCATTATCATTTTGAGTCTGTTGACTCAATATGCTGCGAATACACGCAATCATCATTGATCCTTATAAATTACCTTTCCGGTTGAGCTTCCATTCTTTTAACTGGAATTGGTTCTCGACCAATCCAATTGTCGTTGATTGTACCCTAAGGCTATTCAACTTATCCATCCCTAATCAGAGCATTGCTTCTGATCCCTTGATTTGGAAATCATAATTCCTTTGCATTTGACAATTGAGTTAGTCAGTTGTTTCTATAATCTGATCTCCTTGCATTCTTCTTCCTCTAGTTGAGTACCGATACTCGTATCAGATCCTTTGTGGACCATCAAGTCCTTTGTTGGATTGTTATCCGACAGTGTCCTTCACATTTGATCACTTTATGAGTTCTTCCCCTGATACATAATGCCTTTGTTAAGTTGTATCCTCTGCTTGGCCAACCATGCTCTGCTTTCGGGCTTGTGTTATTTACTCTTGAAACTTGTGGTATATGTTTCTAAGAAGCCCCTATGGGTTGAACATATGCCTTCTCTAAACCGTGTGAACCCGAAAGTTTTCACGAGTCATACTCTTCTGGTGCTTCACCAGATAAAATTTCAACACTGCAACTTCATCGAACGTGAGAAGTGAATGAAAGGTTATGCATTGGAGAAGTGGGACTCGACCTTGAACTTGTGTTCATGCCCATGGACTCGATGTAGATCTTATCATTAAAGCTTCTCTTAAATGAATTATTCCTTTGGTATAAGTTCATCTTATATCTAGGATCTAGCCTTTTGCAATCGTGGTTCCGACCATGATTGTTCTTCTTTGATCTCATTTCTCGGACAAGTTAAAACAATTGTCTTCTATGGATCAATACACCAGACCAACCCTTACTTTGATCTTGTGTCGAGTATTACCCCCCTGGTATCTCGAGATTATCATGGAACTGCATAACTTTTTATGAGTTCTTCATCAAGTGCTACCTTCCCACTGATTCCAATTTTTCGCGGGCTCTGAGTTATTGAACACTCAAAGACACCGATAACTGAACCGAGTCCGCTCTACGGTTCAACAACTCTTCAGTAAGCTTCTATAAGTACGAGTTTGTACCCGATCACGCCATTCCTAGCCTGTTTGGCTATATCTTTGTCGCGATGATTTTAACTGTGCTACCCGGTCCTTCTTCTCGGAGCACAAATTTCGACGGCGAGCTAAGCTTACGTCGATTTTCCTCGTCATACCCTTTCACCTTAAACAACAAGCTTGAGTTCGAGTTTGTGTCGTAACTGTGGTTCCAATAACCTCTTGCTTCATCATTCCTCTGACTTGATGTCGTCGCTGATTGATTACATCTGCATGAAATCTCTCGACAAATGTGTCGTGATCATCATCAACCTTATGAGCTCTTCCAGGAATTCAATTGAATTCATGATGGGTAATACCATCCTTGCCCCTCGATGATTCCTGTTCTCATCGACCACTTTATTGCCTTCCGTTCAACACAACTTGTTCGTGTTTTGTGTAAACCTTGAGATCCCTGCTACCCGGCAGTTGATCTTCCTTACCTCGGAAGTATTACCATCTCTTTTTGTCAAGAATGTGGTGAGAATTTCACCACCTCTTAAGAATTCTTGATATCATAATACTTCTTGCCATCTTCGTTCATTCCTTGGTCCCCGTATTGTTTTCAACCGGAATACCGACAAGTGAGCTATGACGTGTGAATTCAAAACTTCTAGCAACCCTATTGCTTTGAAGTGAATGGGCGATAGTTCATTCTAAGTCTTTCGATAATTGAATCACCATTCTAACATTGGCCGTGCAATCCAACCCATATTTTGGGTGCACCGTTCAACCAATGTTTAATTACGTATGTTTTCCTCGAGCATATCCCATTATATCATTGATCTAACAAATGTCATCTTCTTGTTCACATTATCGTGGAAATCCCTCCGTTTGGAATTCTCGATGAATTGTCGCTGAGCCCATTAGCCACCTTCTCATCCCGCCCTTGGTTTAATGATGAACTATTGATTCAGAAACCCGCTCCCATAGTTCATCTCTCGAGAATCTTGCAATGTCATTTCGCCGATTTGTGTTGCACCTTTTCCTCTCGGACCCCCTGAGTCTGAGGTATCATGACACCAATTGGATATGGATCTCGGTCAGATATGATGGTTGGGACAACTTTCCAAGAGTTATGATGTTGATCCTTTGATGACCCGGTAACATGATGTCATGCCTA
>NC_041393.1:9267949-9306030 GCF_002162155.2 Triticum dicoccoides
CACCCCCCCCCCCCGCTGGAGGACCTATCATTATAGATTCCTTTTCAGCAAGGTTATCCATTCACCCATGAGGAAATTGTAAGACTTATTCTACAAGTTATTCCTGATGGATCCTTCGTGTTTCCAGAGTCTGATCTTCACATGAAGACCATGTCGATGCTATCTCGAAGCATGTCAATGGTACTCCGATTTTCAACAGGAACATTTGAAGCACGATGCTAAATTTTGTTTATCGTTTATCCTAACACCGTTGTATGGGTAATATCATGAGATTCCTCCCCCCTTACCTAAATGGTTTTCTACTTTCTATCCTGTCTTGGATATCATGCTCTGTTTGTCCTTGGGAAGGAAATACCCCTGAAATATGTGTTTTAACACATTTTCCTGTCCATTGTTCTGTTTAATCTGATAATCATATTTTCCTTACCATTGTTTGGTTTAACCTTTCTTGTGATCTATATGACCTAAGCAGTAATATTCTCCTGCTTATGTAAACACCTCGTGGTATCGCTCTGTCAGTAAGACCCTGTTACTATTGTTGATGACATTCCGGTAACCACCGATGGACGGGAACCTTGCCTATTGGTCCGCCTCGTTTCAACGAGCAGAAAAATGGTTCTCTTCGTCCCTCGCCCTTGGTACCTATGTTGTTGCCGACATGACCCACAGACTCTCCTCTGGCATGCCTTGCTTACATGATTGTGCAAGACGTCACCGCCTTTCCTACTTTTAACCCACATGGTGGGCCCATAACCCACAGTTCCACAGGATCGAAACCTGACTCTCTTGTACACCTTGTTGTCAAAGTTATTCCTCGAGCTTGACTTCGTATGTAATTCATGGGCCACATGCCTAGTAATCTATTCTGGTATCAGACACAATACCTACCCTCGCCTTTCTGAACCCCTTTTCTCACTCTAGTTCAGACTTCGAGCAACTATCTATCCGGTGGGAACCTCTTATTCTATCTTCGTACCTTACTCTAGATGTATTTTATATGTTCAACTCGAGAGATAATCTTATGCTCATTCATGGGTTAACCCCAGATTGTTTTCCCTCATAAGCATTCTGTCGTAGCCAAGCTGCCCCTTACCTATTCGAAAGTACGTTGGAGATCCTGAAGAAAGGATGACGACTTGATCATGGTGACTTGAAGCAGAGAAATGGAGACATCAACGTAATGGATCGACCTCTTCAAGGAGAGCAACCAAGACCGAGAAGATCCGTTAGAATTTCGCAACCACAACTTCCCCCCTTACTCCACCGCTTAAATCTCGGGACGAGATTTCTTGTAGTGGAGGAGAATTGTGACGCCCGGATAATCATGCTACAGTAATCTCACGTTAATGGTGCCACGTCACCTCTGTCACTGTAGTTAATCTCGGGTTAATTCAAAACCGCTTCAAAATTCAAACTCAAATTAATGTCAACAATAAAAGTTTTCAAAAGTTGAAACAAAAATGTTCGGTGGGTGTCGGGTATTACAAGGGTGATTATAATAAAGCAAACACATTTTTATAAAATGCCTAAATGATTTAAAATCAAATAAAACAGAAAAGAAAATAAATAAAAGAAAAAGAAATTACAAAAAAAAACAAAGAAAAGGAGAAAGCCCCCCCGGCCCCTTGGGCTTCGGCCCACCAGGCGGCCCGACTGGTCGCGCACCCAGCCAACCCAGCTCCCTCCCCCGGCCCGCCGAACCCCTACAACCCCCTGGGGCGACCGAACCCTAACCCCCACGATCCCCACTTCCCCCCCACCTCTCGATCCACTCCGCTCCCTCTCCCTCGCCCGATCCCGATTCTGGATCGAGCCCCACCCCACCGTCGCGCCTCATCCCGCCACTACTTCGCTGGAGCCACCCCAGCGCCGGAGCTCCTCCTCGTCCTCTTCCCCGCCAGATCCCCTGAGCCCGATGCCGGCGCCCAACCCGACGCCGCCCAGCCGCCTCGCCTCCTCCCCGACGTGCTCATCCACCGACCTCGACACCGCTGGACCCCGCCGTCGTCGGAGCTACCTCGCGGAGCGCCCTGCCGTCCTCCTCTTCGACTCCTCGCCGGACGTCCTCCTCTACGTCGCCGTCGTCCCCATCCTCCTCCCCAAAGGCTCCACCGAGCCTCGCCGACCCTCTTCTCTGCAACGCTGGTGAGGTCACGGCCTCCCTCTCCTCTTCTCCCCCTCTCTGTTGCACGTCACCGGCCCGCACCCCGTTCGCCCCTGCTCGACCCAGAGCGCGCGCTGAAGGAAATATGCCCTGGAGGCAATAATAAAGTTATTATTTATTTCCTCATAATCATGATAAATGTTTATTATTCATGCTAGAATTGTATTAACCGGAAACATAATACATGTGTGAATACATAGACAAACAAAGTGTCACTAGTATGCCTCTACTTGACTAGCTCGTTAATCAAAGATGGTTATGTTTCCTAACCATGAACACTGAGTTGTTATTTGATTAACGAGGTCACATCATTAGTAGAATGATCTGATTGACATGACCCATTCCATTAGCTTAGCACCCGATCGTTTAGTATGTTGCTATTGCTTTCTTCATGACTTATACATGTTCCTATGACTATGAGATTATGCAACTCCCGTTTACCGGAGGAACACTTTGGGTACTACCAAATGTCACAACGTAACTGGGTGATTATAAAGGAATACTACAGGTGTCTCCAATGGTCGATGTTGGGTTGGCGTATTTCGAGATTAGGATTTGTCACTCCGATTGTCGGAGAGGTATCTCTGGGCCCTCTCGGTAATACACATCACATAAGCCTTGCAAGCATTACAACTAATATGTTAGTTGTGAGATGATGTATTATGGAACGAGTAAAGAGACTTGCCGGTAACGAGATTGAACTAGGTATTGGATACCGACGATCGAATCTCGGGCAAGTAACATACCGATGACAAAGGGAACAACGTATGTTGTTATGCGGTCTGACCGATAAAGATCTTCGTAGAATATGTAGGAGCCAATATGGGCATCCAGGTCCCGCTATTGGTTATTGACCGGAGACGTGTCTCGGTCATGTCTACATTGTTCTCGAACCCGTAGGGTCCGCACGCTTAAGGTTACGATGACAGTTATATTATGAGTTTATGCATTTTGATATACCGAAGGTTGTTCGGAGTCCCGGATGTGATCACGGACATGACGAGGAGTCTCGAAATGGTCGAGACGTAAAGATTGATATATTGGAAGCCTATATTTGGATATCGGAAGTGTTCCGGGTGAAATCGGGATTTTACCGGAATACCGGGAGGGTTACCGGAACCCCCCGGGAGCTATTTGGGCCATAGTGGGCCTTAGTGGAAAAAGAGAAGGGGCTGCCCTAGTTGGGCTGCGCGCCCCCCCTTCCCCTAGTCCTATTAGGACTAGGAGAGGTGGCCGGCCCCCTCCTCCTCTTTTACCCTCCGAGGAATCCTAGTTGGACTAGGATTGGAGGGGGAATCCTACTCCCAGAGGGAGTAGGACTCTCCTGCGCCTCCCCCCCTTGGCCGGCCAGCCTCCCCTCCTCTCCTCCTTTATATACGGAGGCAGGGGCACCTCTAAACACACAAGTTGACACAAGTTGATCCACGTGATCGATTCCTTAGCCGTGTGCGGTGCCCCCTGCCACCATATTCCTCGATAATACTGTAGCGGAGTTTAGGCGAAGCCCTGCTGCTGTAGTTCATCAAGATCGTCACCACGCCGTCGTGCTGACGAAACTCTTCCCCGACACTTTGCTGGATCGGAGTCCGGGGATCGTCATCGAGCTGAACGTGTGCTCGAACTCGGAGGTGCCGTAGTTTCGGTGCTTGATCGGTTGGATCGTGAAGACGTACGACTACTTCCTCTACGTCGTGTCATTGCTTCCGCAGTCGGTCTGCGCTGGGTACGTAGACAACACTCTCCTCTCGTTGCTATGCATCACATGATCCTGTGTGCGCGTAGGAAAATTTTTGAAATTACTACGAAACCCAACACGACCCGCATCTCCATAACACTCGACCCAAAATAGGAAGAAGCGCTCATCCAGTTCCTCCGTGAGAACTGGGACATTTTTGCATGGAAGCCCGCTGACATGCCAGGTGTTCCCAGGGGACTGGCTGAGCATCGCCTAAGAGTCGACTCGTCTGCAAAACCAGTCAAAGAGCATCTTCGGCGGTCCGCCGTCCAGAAGAGAAAGGCCATCGGTGAAGAAGTGGCTCGACTGTTGGCGGCAGGATTTATCCGAGAGATATACCACTCCGAGTGGCTCGCTAATGTCGTCATGGTTCCTAAGAAGGACAAGTCGCTCCGAATGTGCATTGATTTCAAGCACATCAACCGGGCCTGCCCGAAAGATCACTTTCCTCTCCCTCGCATAGATCAAATTGTTGACTCGACCGCGGGATGCGAGAGGTTGTCTTTTTTAGATGCTTACTCCGGGTACCACCAGATCCGTCTGTACGGGCCCGATGAGGTAAAAACAGCTTTCATCACTCCATTCGGGTGCTTCTGCTATATCACCATGCCATTCGGCCTCAAGAATGCCGGAGCCACTTTTATGCGAATGATTCAGAAGTGTCTACTCACCCAAATCAGTCGGAATGTGGAAGCTTATATGGATGATATGAAGGAAATATGCCCTAGAGGCAATAATAAAGTTATTATTTATTTCCTTATAATCATGATAAATGTTTATTATTCATGCTAGAATTGTATTTTCCGGAAACATAATACATGTGTGAATACATAGACAAACAGAGTGTCACTAGTATGCCTCTACTTGACTAGCTCGTTAATCAAAGATGGTTATGTTTCCTAACCATGAACAATGAGTTGTTATTTGATTAACGAGGTCACATCATTAGTAGAATGATCTGATTGACATGACCCATTCCATTAGCTTAGCACCTGATCGTTTAGTATGTTGCTATTGCTTTCTTCATGACTTATACATGTTCCTACGACTATGAGATTATGCAACTCCCGTTTACCGGAGGAACACTTTGGGTACTACCAAACGTCACAACGTAAATGGGTGATTATAAAGGAGTACTGCAGGTGTCTCCAATGGTCGATGTTGGGTTGGCGTATTTCGAGATTAGGATTTGTCACTCCGATTGTCGGAGAGGTATCTCTGGGCCCTCTCGGTAATACACATCACATAAGCCTTGCAAGCATTACAACTAATATGTTAGTTGTGAGATGATGTATTACGGAACGAGTAAAGAGACTTGCCGGTAACGAGATTGAACTAGGTATTGGATACCGACGATCGAATCTCGGGCAAGTAATATACCGATGACAAAGGGAACAACGTATGTTGTTATGCGGTCTGACCGATAAAGATCTTCGTAGAATATGTAGGAGCCAATATGGGCATCCAGGTCCCGCTATTGGTTATTGACCGGAGACGTGTCTCGGTCATGTCTACATTGTTCTCGAACCCGTAGGGTCCGCACGCTTAAGGTTACGATGACAGTTATATTATGAGTTTATGCATTTTGATGTACCGAAGGTTGTTCGGAGTCCCGGATGTGATCACGGACATGACGAGGAGTCTCGAAATGGTCGAGACGTAAAGATTGATATATTGGATGACTATATTCGGACACCGGAAGGGTTCCGGAAGAGTATCGGATAAAACCGGAGCACCGGGGGGTTACCGGAACCCCCCGGGGGGTTAATGGGCCTTATGGGCCTAAAGTGGAGAAGAGGAAGGGGCTGCCACAGCAGGCCACGCGCCCCCTCTCCCCCTAGTCCGAATTGGACAAGGAGGGAGGGGCAGCGCCCCCCCTTTCCTTCTCTCCCTCCACCTCTCCTAGTTGGACAAGGAACGGGAGGGGAGTCCTACTCCCGGTAGGAGTAGGACTCCTCCTGCGCGCCTCCTCTAGGGCCGGCTGCACCCCCCCTGGATCCTTTATATACGGAGGCAAGGGGACACCCAAGACACACAAGTTGATCCACGTGATCTGTTCCTTAGCCGTGTGCGGTGCCCCCTGCCACCATATTCCTTGATAATACTGTAGCGGAGTTTAGGCGAAGCCCTGCTGCTGTAGTTCATCAAGATCGTCACCACGCCGTCGTGCTGACGGAACTCTTCCCCGACACTTTGCTGGATCGGAGTCCGGGGATCGTCATCGAGCTGAACGTGTGCTCGAACTCGGAGGTGCCGTAGTTTCGGTGCTTGATCGGTTGGATCGTGAAGACGTACGACTACTTCCTCTACGTCGTGTCATCGCTTCCGCAGTCGGTCTGCGTTGAGTACGTAGACAATACTCTCCCCCTCGTTGCTATGCATCACATGATCTTGCGTGTGTGTAGGAAATTTTTTGAAATTACTATGAATCCCAACAGTGGTATCAGAGCCTAGGTTATTTATGTTGATGTTATATGCACGAGTAGAACACAAGTGAGTTGTGGACGATACAAGTCATACTGCCTACCAGCATGTCATACTTTGGTTCGGCGGTATTGTTGGACGAGACGACCCGGACCAACCTTACGCGTACGCTTACGCGAGACCGGTTCCCTCGACGTGCTTTGCACAGAGATGGCTTGCGGGCGACTGCCTCTCCAACTTTAGTTGATCCAAGTATGGCTACGCCCGGTCCTTGCGAAGGTTAAAACGGAGTCTATTTGACAAACTATCGTTGTGGTTTTGATGCGTAGGTGAGACTGGTTCTTACTTAAGCCCGTAGCAGCCACGTAAAACATGCAACAACAAAGTAGAGGACGTCTAACTTGTTTTTGCAGGGCATGTTGTGATGTGATATGGTCAAGGCATGATGCTGAATTTTATTGTATGAGATGATCATGTTTTGTAACCGAGTTATCGACAACTGGCAGGAGCCATATGGTTGTCGCTTTATTGTATGCAATGCAATCGCGATGTAATGCTTTACTTTATTACTAAACGGTAGTGATAGTCGTGGAAGCATAAGATTGGCGAGACGACAACGATGCTACGATGGAGATCAAGGTGTCGCGCCGGTGACGATGGTGATCATGACGGTGCTTCGCAGATGGAGATCACAGGCACAAGATGATGATGGCCATATCATATCACTTATATTGATTGCATGTGATGTTTATCTTTTTATGCATCTTATCTTGCTTTGATTGACGGTAGCATTATAAGATGATCTCTCACTAAATTATCAAGAAGTGTTCTCCCTGAGTATGCACCGTTGCCAAAGTTCATCGTGCCCAGACACCAGGTGATGATCGGGTGTGATAAGCTCTACGTCCATCTACAACGGGTGCAAGCCAGTTTTGCACACGCAGAATACTCAGGTTAAACTTGACGAGCCTAGCATATGCAGATATGGCCTCGGAACACGGAGACCGAAAGGTCGAGCATGAATCATATAGTAGATATGATCAACATAGTGATGTTCACCATTGAAACTACTCCATCTCACGTGATGATCGGACATGGTTTAGTTGATTTGGATCACGTGATCACTTAGAGGATTAGAGGGATGTCTGTCTAAGTGGGAGTTCTTAAGTAATATGATTAATTGAACTTAAATTTATCATAAACTTAGTCCTGGTAGTATTTTGCAAATTATAGATCAATAGCTCGCGTTGTTGCTTCCCTGTGTTTATTTTGATATGTTCCTAGAGAAAATTGTGTTGAAAGATGTTAGTAGCAATGATGCGGATTGGATCCGTGATCTGAGGATTATCCTCATTGCTGCACAGAAGAATTATGTCCTTGATGCACCGCTAGGTGACAGACCTATTGCAGGAGCAGATGCAAACGTTATGAACGTTTAGCTAGCTCAATATGATGACTACCTGATAGTTTAAGTGCACCATGCTTAATGGCTTAGAATCGGGACTTCAAAGACGTTTTGAACGTCATGGACCATATGAGATGTTCCAGGAGTTGAAGTTAATATTTCAAGCAAATACCCGAGTTGTGAGATATGAAGTCTCCAACAAGTTCTATAGCTAAAAGATGGAGGAGAATCGCTCAACTAGTGAGCATGTGCTCAGATTGTCTGGGTACTACAATCGCTTGAATCAAGTGGGAGTTAATCTTCCAGATAAGATAGTGATTGACAGAATTCTCTAGTCACCATCACCAAGTTAGTAGAACTTCGTGATGAACTATAATATGCAAGGGATAACGGAAACAACTCCCAAGCTCTTCGTGATGATGAAATCAATGAAGGTAGAAATCAAGAAAAACATCAAGTGTTGATGGTTGATAAGACCACTAGTTTCAAGAAAAGGGCAAAGGGAAGAAGGGGAACTTCAAGAAGAACAGCAAGTAAGTTGCTGCTCAAGTGAAGAAGCCCAAGTCTAGTCCTAAGCCTGAGACTAAGTACTTCTACTGCAAAGGGACTGGTCACCGGAAACGGAATCACCCCAAGTGATTGGCGGATAAGAAGGATGGCAAAGTGAACATAAGTATATTTGATATACATGTTATTGATGTGTACTTTACTAGTGTTTATAGCAAACCCTAAGTATTTGATACTAGTTCAGTTGCTAAGATTAGTAACTCGAAACGGGAGTTGCAGAATAAACAGAGACTAGTTAAGGGTGAAGTGACGATGTGTGTTGGAAGTGGTTCCAAGATTGATATGATCATCATCGCACACTCCCTATAATTTCGGGATTAGTGTTGAAACTAAATAAGTGTTATTTGGTGTTTGCATTGAGCATGAATATGATTTGATCATGTTTATTATAATACGGTTATTCATTTAAGTAAAAGAATAAAATGTTGTTCTGTTTACATGAATAAAACTTTATATGGTTACACACCCAATGAAAATAGTTCATTGGATCTCGATCTTAGTGATACACATATTCATAATATTGAAACCAAAAGATGTAAAGTTAATAATGATAGTGCAACTTATTTATGGCACTGCCGTTTAGGTCATATTGGTGTAAAGCGCATGAAGAAACTCCATGCTGATGGGATTTTGGAATCGCTTGATTATGAATCACTTGATGCTTGCGAACCATGCCTTATGGGCAAGATGACTAAAACGCCGTTCTCCGGAACAATGAAGCAAGCAACAGATTTCTTGGAAATCATACATACCGATGTATGTGGTCCGATGAAAGGCTTACAGCAGGTATCATTATTTTCTGACCTTCACAAGATGATTTGAGCAGATATGGGGATATCTACTTGATGAAACATAAGTCTGAAATAATTGAAAGGTTCAAAGAATTTCAGAGTGAAGTGGAAAAATCATCGTAACAAGAAAAATAAAGTTTCTGCGATCTGATCACAGAGACGAATATTTGAGTTATGAGTTTGGTCTTCAATTAAAACAATGTGGAATAGTTTCATAGCTCACGCCACCTGGAACACCACAATGTTATGGTGTGTCCGAACGTCGTAACCGCGCTTTATTGGATATGGTGCGATCTATGATGTCTCTTATTGATTTACCATTGTCGTTTTGGGGTTATGCATTAGAGACAGCTGCATTCACGTTAAAAGGGCACCATCTAAATCCGTTGGGACGACACTATATGAACTGTGGTTTAGCAAGAAACCCAAGTTGTCGTTTCTTAAAGTTTGGGGCTGCGATGCTTATGTGGAAAAGTTTCATCCTGATAAACTCGAACCCAAATCGGAGAAGTGCGTCTTCATAGAATACCCAAAGGAAATTGTTGGGTACACCTTCTATCACAGATCCGGAAGCAAGATATTCGTTGCTAAAAATGGATCCTTTCTGGAGAAGGAGTTTCTCTCGAAAGAAGTGAGTGGGAGGAAAGTAGAACTTGATGAGGTAACTGTACCTGCTCCCTTATTGGAAAGTAGTTCATCACAGAAATCAGTTCCTGTGACAAATACACCAATTAGTGAGGAAACTAATGATATTGATCATAAAACTTCAGATCAAGTTACTACAGAACCTCGTAGGTCTTCCAGAGTAAGATCTGCACCAGAGTGGTGTAGTAATCATGTTCTGGAAGTCATGTTACTAGACCATGATGAACCTACGAACTATGAGGAAGCGATGATGAGCCCAGATTCCGCGAGATGGCTTGAGGCCATAAAATCTGAGATATGATCCATGTATGACAACAAAGTATGGACTTTGATTGACTTGCTCGATGATCAGCAAAGCCATGTTAAATAAATGGATCTTCAAGAGGAAGACGGACACTGATAGTAGTGTTACTATCTACCAAGCTCGACTTGTTGCAAAAAAATTTCAACAAGTTCAAGGTGTTGAATACGATGAGGTTTTCTCACTCGTATCGATGCTTAAGTCTATCTGAATCATGTTAGCAATTGCCACATTTTTATGAAATCTGGCAAATGGATGTCAAAACTGCATTCCTTAATGGATTTATTAAAGAAGAGTTGTATACGATGCAACTAGAAGGTTTTGTCAATCCTAAAGGTGTTAACTAAATATGCAAGCTCCAGCGATCCATCTATGGACTGGTGCAAGAATCTCGGAGTTGGAATATACGCTTTGATAAGTTGATCAAAGCATATAGTTTTATACAGACTTGCGGTGAAGCATGTATTTACAAGAAAGTGAGTGGGAGCACTACAACATTTCTGATAAGTATATGTGAATGACATATTGTTGATCGGAAATAATGTAGAATTATTCTGCAAAGCATAAAGGAGTGTTTGAAAGGAGTTTTTCAAAGAAAGACCTCGATGAAGCTGCTTACATATTGAGTATCAAGATCTATAGAGATAGATCAAGACACTTGATAAGTTTTTTCAATGAGTACATACCTTGACAAGATTTTGAAGTAGTTCAAAATGGAACAGTCAAAGAAAAGTTTTCTTGCCTGTGTTACAAGGTGTGAAGTTGAGTAAGACTCAAAGCCCGACCACGATAGAAGATAGAAAGAGAATGAAAGTCATTCCCTATGCCTCAGTCATAGGTTCTATAAAATATGCCATGCTGTATACCAGATCTATTGTATGCCCTACCACTGAGTTTGGCAAGGGGGTACAATAGTGATCTAGGAGTAGATCACTGGACAGCGGTCAAAATTATCCTTAGTGGAATAAGGATATGTTTCTCGATTATGGACGTGACAAAAAGGTTCGTCGTAAAGGGTTACGTCGATGCAAGTTTTTGACACTGATCCATATGATTCTAAGTCTCAATCTGGATACATATTGAAAGTGGGAGCAATTAGCTAGAGTAGCTCCGTGCAGAGCATTGTTGACATAGAAATTCGCAAAATACTTACAGATCTGTATGTGACAGACCCGTTGACTAAAATTATCTCACAAGCAAAACATGATCACACCTTAGTACTCTTTGGGTGTTAATCACATAGCGATGTGAACTAGATTACTGACTCTAGTAAACCCTTTGGGTGTTGATCACATATCGATGTGAACTATGGGTGTTAATCACATGGTGATGTGAACTATTGCTATTAAATCACATGGCGATGTGAACTAGATTATTGACTCTAGTGCAAGTGGGAGACTGAAGGAAATATGCCCTAGAGGCAATAATAAAGTTATTATTTATTTCCTCATAATCATGATAAATGTTTATTATTCATGCTAGAATTGTATTAACCGGAAACATAATACATGTGTGAATACATAGACAAACAAAGTGTCACTAGTATGCCTCTACTTGACTGGCTCGTTAATCAAAGATGGTTATGTTTCCTGACCATGAACAATGAGTTGTTATTTGATTAACGAGGTCACATCATTAGTAGAATGATCTGATTGACATGACCCATTCCATTAGCTTAGCACCCGATCGTTTAGTATGTTGCTATTGCTTTCTTCATGACTTATACATGTTCCTATGACTATGAGATTATGCAACTCCCGTTTACCGGAGGAACACTTTGGGTACTACCAAACGTCACAACGTAACTGGGTGATTATAAAGGAGTACTACAGGTGTCTCCAATGGTCGATGTTGGGTTGGCGTATTTCGAGATTAGGATTTGTCACTCCGATTGTCGGAGAGGTATCTCTGGGCCCTCTCGGTAATACACATCACATAAGCCTTGCAAGCATTACAACTAATATGTTAGTTGTGAGATGATGTATTACGGAATGAGTAAAGAGACTTGCCGGTAACGAGATTGAACTAGGTATTGGATACCGACGATCGAATCTCGGGCAAGTAACATACCGATGGCAAAGGGAACAACGTATGTTGTTATGCGGTCTGACCGATAAAGATCTTCGTAGAATATGTAGGAGCCAATATGGGCATCCAGGTCCCGCTATTGGTTATTGACCGGAGACGTGTCTCGGTCATGTCTACATTGTTCTCGAACCCGTAGGGTCCGCACGCTTAAGGTTACGATGACAGTTATATTATGAGTTTATGCATTTTGATGTACCGAAGGTTCTTCGGAGTCCCGGATGTGATCACAGACATGACGAGGAGTCTCGAAATGGTCGAGACGTAAAGATTGATATATTGGATGACTATATTCGGACACCGGAAGGGTTCCGGAAGAGTATCGGATAAAACCGGAGCACCGGGGGGTTACCGGAACCCCCCGGGGGGTTAATGGGCCTTATGGGCCTAAAGTGGAGAAGAGGAAGGGGCTGCCACAGCAGGCCGCGCGCCCCCTCTCCCCCTAGTCCGAATTGGACAAGGAGGGAGGGGCGGCGCCCCCCCTTTCCTTCTCTCCCTCCACCTCTCCTAGTTGGACAAGGAACGGGAGGGGAGTCCTACTCCCGGTAGGAGTAGGACTCCTCCTGCGCGCCTCCTCTAGGGCCAGCCGCACCCCCCCCTTGGATCCTTTATATACGGAGGCAAGGGGACACCCAAGACACACAAGTTGATCCACGTGATCTGTTCCTTAGCCGTGTGCGGTGCCCCCTGCCACCATATTCCTCGATAATACTGTAGCGGAGTTTAGGCGAAGCCCTGCTGCTGTAGTTCATCAAGATCGTCAGCACGCCGTCGTGCTGACGGAACTCTTCCCCGACACTTTGCTGGATCGGAGTCCGGGGATCGTCATCGAGCTGAACGTGTGCTCGAACTCGGAGGTGCCGTAGTTTCGGTGCTTGATCGGTTGGATCGTGAAGACGTACGACTACTTCCTCTACGTCGTGTCATCGCTTCCGCAGTCGGTCTGCGTTGAGTACGTAGACAATACTCTCCCCCTCGTTGCTATGCATCACATGATCTTGCGTGTGCGTAGGAAAACTTTTGAAATTACTACGAATCCCAACACGCGCCCATGCGCTCCCGTGCGCCCCCACGCGCGCGACCAACGCCATCCAGCCGCAGCCACGACGCCCGTCGCCCCCTGCTGCCCGCGCCCGCCGCCTGCTGTGCGTGCCCGCACGCAACAACCCCGGAGCCGGCCACAACGCCCGCACACCCGCGCCAGCCTTCCCTGGCTGAGCCCCGCCGTGGCCTCCGTCAGCCGCCCCGCTGGATCCAGCGGCACCGCGCGGGTCCGTTCCCTCGGGCATGCGCCCGTTCGTGCGCCCGTGAGCGCCTGCGCCCGAACGCCCAGCGCCCGTTAAGGCCCTGGGCCACTTACATGCGGGCCCCACCGCCCAGAACATTTTATAAAATAAAAGAGTTAAAAAAAATAACTAAATAAATAATAATAATTAAATTAATTAATTAAGGAATTAATTAAGTTAATTAATCACAATTGGATTAACCTAATTAACTAATTAGTTTAATTAAACAGTGGTTAGATTAGTTAAACACTAATTAGGCTAATTAGTCAATGACCAGTGGGACCCACACGTCAGCGACCCAGTCAACACCTCTGTTGACTGCTGATGTCATGCTGACGTCATGATGACGTCAGCAAACACTGTTCTGGATAATGTTGACTTAAAATATTTAAGTTAATCCTAAAAATGATTTAAATCTTTTAAAATTAATATAAAATAAACCGTAGCTCAGATGAAAATACTTTCTACATGAAAGTTACTCAGAACGACGAGACGATTCCGGATACGCAGCCCGTTCGTCCGTCACGCGTCCCTAACATAGTGAACCTGCAACATTTCACCTCCGGTCCATCTGTCCGAAAACGCGAAACACCGGGGATACTTTCCCGAATGTTTCCCCCTTTCGCCGGTATCACCGACTACCGCGTTAGGGCACACCTAACACCGCTCGTTGTCATGTCTTGCTTTGTCATGCTGATGTTTGCATTATATTTATTGTTTCTTCCCCCTTTTCTCTCCGGTAGACTACGAGACCGACGCTGCTGCTGCCCCGTTCGACTACGGAGTTGACGACCCCTCTCTCTTGCCAGAGCAACCAGGCAAGCCCCCCCCCCTTGATTACCAGATATCGCCTACTCTTCTCTATACTGCTTGCATTAGAGTAGTGTAGCATGTTACTGCTTTCTGTTATACCTATCCTGATGCATAGCCTGTCCTTGTTACTACGGTTGTTACCTTTACCTGCAATCCTATATGCTTAGTATAGGATGCTAGTATTCCATCTGTGGCCCTACATTCTTGTCCGTCTGCCGTGCTATACTATCGGGCCGTGATCACTCGGGAGGTGATCACGGGTATATACTATACTTTATACATGATACATGTGGAGACTAAAGTCGGGTCGGCTGGTGGAGCACCCGCGAGTGGATCTTTGAGGCGGAGCGACAGGGCAGGTTGAGACCGCCTAGGAGAGAGGTGGGCCTGGCCCTGTTCGGCGTTCGCGGATACTTAACACGCTTAACGAGATCTTGGTATTTGATCTAAGTTGGCTACGAGCCTATACGCACTAACCATCTACGCGGGAGTAGTTATGGGTATCCCGGCGTCGTGGTATCAGCCGAAGCACTTCAGACGTCAGCGACGGAGCGGCGCGCACCGGATTGGACTGGAACGCCACTAGGCTAGGTCTGCTTCCGGCCGCCCACGCAACGTGCAGGTGCGCTCAGGGCGATGGGCCCAGACCCCTGCGCGCTTAGGTTTAGACCGGCGTGTTGGCCTCTCTGTTGTGCCTAGGTGGGGCTGCGACGTGTTGATCTTCCGCGGCCGGGCATGACCCAGGAAAGTGTGTCCGGCCAAATGGGATCAAGCGTGCTGGGTAAGTTGGTGCACCCTGCAGGGAAGTTAATCTATTCGAATAGCCGTGATCTTCGGTAACAGGATGACTTGGAGTTGTACCTTGACCTTATGTCAACTAGAACCGGATACTTAATAAAACACACCCTTCCAAGTTCCACAGACAACCCGGTGATCGCTTTTCCACAGGGCGACGAGGGGAGGATCGCCGGGTAGGATTATGCTACTGCGTTGCTACTGGAGATGCTACTTGGGGATGCTACTTGGAGATGCTACTTGGAGATACTACTTGGAGGACTTCAATCTACTCTCTTCTACATGCTGCAAGACGGAGGCTGCCAGAAGCGTAGTCTTCGACAGGATTAGCTATCCCCCTCTTATTCTGGCATTCTGCAGTTCAGTCCACCGATATGGCCCTTTACACATATACCCATGCATATGTAGTGTAGCTCCTTGCTTGCGAGTACTTTGGATGAGTACTCACGGTTGCTTTTCTCCCCCTTTTCCCCTTTCCCTTCTACCTGGTTGTGGCAACCAGATGCTGGAGTCCAGGAGCCAGACGCCACCGTCGACAACGACCCCTACTACATCGGAGGTGCCTACTACTACGTGCAGCCCGCTGACGACGACCAGGAGTAGTTAGGAGGATCCCAGGCAGGAGGCCTGCGCCTCTTTCGATCTGTATCCCAGTTTGTGCTAGCCTTCTTAAGGCAAACTTGTTTAACTTATGTCTGTACTCAGATATTGTTGCTTCCGCTGACTCGTCTATGATCGAGCACTTGTATTCGAGCCCTCGAGGCCCCTGGCTTGTATTATGATGCTTGTATGACTTATTTATGTTTTAGAGTTGTGTTGTGATATCTTCCCGTGAGTCCCTGATCTTAATCGTACACATTGCGTGCATGATTAGTGTATGATTAAATTGGGGGTGTCACACTCCTTTTCAGATTCCTTCGGGTATGATGGAAAAACTGCTAGCTAACACTTTTGCAGGAGATGGAACAAAGCATCCTGATGAACATCTACGCTATGTGGATGATATTTGTGGACTATTTAAGCTTGCAGGTATACCCGATGATGTTGTTAAGAAGAAGGCTTTCCCTTTATCTTTGGAGGGAGACGCATTGGCATGGTATAGGCTATGTGATGATATGAGATCATGGAACTATAAAAGAGTGAAATTGGAATTTCATCAAAAGTATTACCCTATGCATCTTGTTCATCATGATCGCAATTATATATATAATTTTTGGCCTCGCGAAGGAGAAAGTATCGCTCAAGCTTGGGGGAGGCTTAAATCAATGTTATATTCATGCCCCAATCATGAGCTCTCAAAATTGACAATTCTCCAGAATTTTTATACTCGGCTTTCTGATAACAATCGCACCATGCTCGATACTTCTTGTGCTGGCTCTTTTATGATGAAGCCTATTGAATTTGGATGGAATTTATTGGGTAGGATTAAACGCAACTCTGAAGATTGGGACCTCGACGAAGGTAAGGAGTCAGGTATGCCACCTAAGTTTGATTGTGTTAAATCTTTTATGGATACCGATATTTTCCGTAAGTTTAGCACTAAATATGGACATGACTCTGAGATAGTAGCTTCTTTCTGTGAATCTTTTGCTACTTATGTTGATCTCCCCAAGGAGAAGTGGTTTAAATATCATCCTCCCATAGAAGTAAAGTAGCTGCACCTATTAAAGTTGAAGAAAAGATTGTCACTTACAATGATCCTATTGTTCCCACTTCTTATGTTGAGAAACCACCTTTCCCTGTTAGAATGAAGGATCATGCTAAAGCTTCAACTGTTGTTCGTAAAAGCAATACTAGAACTTATACACCTCCTGAGCAAGTCAAAGTAGAACCCAATATTGCTATTGTTAAAGATCTCTTGTCTGATAATATTGATGGGCATGTTATTCAATTCTCTGGTGAAACTGCTAGGATTGCTAAACCCTGTGATAGAGATAAACATAGACCCATGGTAGGCGTGCCCGTTATTTCTGTTAAAATAGGAGATCATTGTTATCATGGCTTATGTGATATGGGTGCTAGTGCTAGTGTTATACCCATTGGCTTATACAAAGAAATTATGCATGATATTGCACCGGCTGAGTTAGAAGAAATTGATGTCACAATTAAACTTGCCAGTAGAGATACTATTTCACCTATGGGAATTGTTAGGGATGTTGAAGTCTTGTGTGGGAAAACCAAATATCCCGCTGATTTTCTTGTTCTTGGTTCTCCACAAGATAGCTTTTGTCCTATTATATTTGGTAGACCCTTCTTGCGTACTGTTAATGCTAACATAGACTGCAAAAAGAGTGTTGTTACTATTGGCTTGGATGATATGGTTCATGAGTTTAATTTCTCTAAATTTAGTAAACAACATCGTGAAGAAGAATTGCCTAGTAAGGATGAAAATATTGGTCTTGCTTCTATTGCTGTACCTCCTAGTGATCCTTTAGAACACTATTTTCTAGACCATGAAAATAATATGTTCATGAATGAAAGAAGGGAAATAGATGAAGTATTCTTTAAATAGGAACCTATTCTGTAACACAATTTGCCTGTTGAAATCCTAGGGGATCCTCCTCCACCCAAGGGTGATCCCGTGTTTGAGCTTAAACCGTTGCCCGATAATCTTAAATATGCTTATCTTGATGAAAAGAAAATATATCCTGTTATTATTAGCGCTAACCTTTCAGAGCATGAAGAAGAAAGATTATTGAAAACTCTGAAGAAGCACCGTGCTGCTATTGGATATACTCTGGATGATCTTAAGGGCATCAGTCCCACTCTATGTCAACATAAAATAAATTTGGAAGCTTATGCCAAACCAGTTCATGATCCTCAACGATGTTTGAATCCTAAAATGAAAGAAGTGGTAAGAAAAGAAATACTCAAGCTTCTGGAGGCAGGTATAATTTATCATGTTGCTGATAGACAGTGGGTAAGTCCTGTCCATTGTGTCCCTAAGAAGGGAGGTATTACTGTTGTCCCTAATGATAAAGATGAATTGATTCCGCAAAGAATTATCACAGGTTATAGGATGGTAATTGATTTACGCAAATTAAATAAGGCTACTAAGAAAGATCATTACCCCTTACCTTTTATTGATCAAATGCTAGAAAGACTATGCAAACATACACATTATTTCTTTCTAGATGGTTATTCTGGTTTTTCTCAAATACATGTGTCGGCTAAAGATCAATCAAAGACTACTTTTACATGCCCTTTTGGTACTTTTGCTTATAGACGTATGCCTTTTGGTTTATGTAATGCACCTGCTACCTTTCAAAGATGCATGATGGCTATATTCTCTGACTTCTGCGAGAAAATTTGTGAGGTTTTCATGGATGACTTTTCCGTCTATGGTTCCTCTTTTGATGATTGCTTGAGCAATCTTGCTTGAGTTTTGCAGAGATGTGAAGAAACTAATCTTGTCTTGAATTGGGAGAAGTGCCACTTTATGGTTAATGAAGGTATTGTCTTGGGGCACAAAGTTTTTGAAAGAGGTATTGAAGTTGATAAAGCCAAGGTTGATGCTATTGAAAAGATGCCATGTCCTAAAGACATCAAAGGTATAAGAAGTTTCCTTGGTCAAGCCGGATTTTACAGGAGGTTCATTAAGGACTTCTCAAAAATCTCTCGGCCTCTGACTAATTTATTACAAAAAGATGTACCATTTGTCTTTGATGATGATTGTGTAGAAGCAATTGAAATACTTAAGAAAGCATTAGTCTCTGCACCTGTTGTTCAGCCACCTGATTGGAATTTACCATTTGAAATTATGTATGATGCTAGTGATTATGCTATAGGTGTTGTTCTAGGGCAAAGAGTTGATAAGAAATTGGATGTTATCCATTATGCTAGTAAGACACTAGACAATGCTCAAAGAAATTATGCTACTACCGAAAAGGAACTTTTAGCAGTTGTATTTGCTTGTGATAAATTCAGACCCTATATCATTGATTCTAAAATAACTATTCACATAGATCATGCTGCTATTAAATATCTTATGGAAAAGAAAGATGCAAAACCTAGACTCATTAGATGGGTTCTCTTGCTTCAAGAATTTGATTTGCATATTGTTGATAGAAAAGGAGCTGAGAACCCCGTTGCAGACAACTTGTCTAGGCTAGAGAATGTTCTTGATGACCCACTACCTATTGATGATAGCTTTCCTGATGAACAATTAAATGTCATAAGCACTTCTGTAGCACTCCATGGTATGCTGATTATGCTAATTATATTGTTGCTAAATTTATACCACCTAGCTTCACATACCAACAAAAGAAAAAGTTTTTCTATGATTTGCGACATTACTTTTGGGATGACCCACATCTTTATAAAGAAGGAGTAGATGGTGTTATTAGACGTTGTGTACCTGAGGATGAACAGGAACAGATCCTACGCAAGTGTCACTCCGAAGCTTATGGAGGACACCACGCTAGAGATAGAACTGCACATAAGGTATTGCAATCCGGTTTTTATTGGCCTACTCTCTTCAAGGATGCCCGTAAGTTTGTTTTGTCTTGCGATGAATGTCAAAGAATTGGTAATATTAGTAGACGCCAAGAAATGCCTATGAATTATTCACTTGTTATTGAACCATTTGATATTTGGGGCTTTGATTATATGGGACCTTTTCCTGCTTCTAATGGATACACTCATATTTTAGTTGAGGTTGATTACATTACTAAGTGGGTAGAAGCTATTCCAACTAGTAGTGCTTATCATAACACTTCTATTAAAATGCTTAAGGAAGTTATTTTTCTGAGGTTTGGAGTCCCTAGATACTTAATGACTGATGGTGGTTCACACTTTATTCATAATGCTTTCCGTAAGATGCTTGCTAAATATGACGTTAATCATAGAATTGCATCTCCATATCATCCGTAGTCTAGTGGTCAGGTAGAATTGAGCAATAGAGAGCTCAAATTAATTTTGCAAAAGACTATCAATAGGTCTAGGAAGAATTGGTCCAAAAAACTTGATGATGCATTATGGGTCTATAGAACTGCATATAAGAATCCTATGGGTATGTCTCCGTATAAAATGGTTTATGGAAAAGCTTGTCACTTACCTCTCGAATTAGAACATAAGGCATATTGGGCTATTAAAGAGCTCAACTATGATTTCAAACTTGCCGGTGAGAAGAGGTTATTTGATATTAGCTCACTTGATGAATGGAGAACCCAGGCTTATGAAAATGCCAAGTTGTTTAAAGAAAAAGTTAAAAGATGGCATGACAAAAGGATACAAAAGCGTGAGTTCAATTTAGGTGATTATGTATTGCTATACAACTCTCGTTTAAGATTTTTTGCAAGAAAACTTCTCTCCAAATGGGAAGGTCCTTACGTTATTGAGGAGGTCTATCGTTCTGGTGTCATAAAAATCAACAACTTCGCAGGCACAAATCCGAAGGTGGTAAACGGTCAAAGGATCAAACACTATATCTCAGGTAATCCTATAAATGTTGAAACTAATATTATTGAAACCGTAACCCTGGAGGAGTACATAAGGGACACTTTCCTGAACGTTCCAGACCCCGAAAAGGAATAGGTATGTGGTACGGTAAGTAAACCGACTCCAAAACAATTTTAAGGCAATATTTCTCCGTTTTGGAATATTTAGAAAAATAAGTAGCAGTCCGGGGAGGACACGAGGCCTCCACGAGGGTGGAGGGCGCGCCCCCTACCTCGTGAGCACCTCGTGTGCCCTCCAGACTCCGTTTCCTTGCACGATATGTATTTTGGTCGGTAAAAATTCATTATATATACTCCCGAAGGTTTTGACTCTCATATCATGCAAATTTCCCCTGTTCTTGTTTCGAGTTGTTTTCTGACAGGTCTAGATCATCATGACGACCCCAAGTGCTTCCAAGGACAAGTTCTTTGAGAAGGTTATCAACCCTTACCTCGCGGAGGTGCTGCGACACCCTCAAACCATTGAGATGCGTGATGGGTTGCTGCACATCGGCGATGTTGAGGGACCAAAGGGAACCAGAGGCATGGAGTTGAGGCTCGAAGTAATGTAGCAACAAGTTTTCAAGTGCCAGGGGATGGTGGAGCGTGGAATCAGCGCTACCCACAAGATGCTCGCAGAGTTCACCAACAACTATGAGCCGGATGCCAAGAAGACCGAGGAAGCCATCTATAAGCTACATGAGAAGATCGAGCACCTTCAAGCGCAAATCTATGATCTGCAAAACCAAAACTGTGAGTATGAATATAGATTCAAAAGGATGAGTTTGGCTGCAGATTTGAGGATTCCGGAGACTCGATCATCCTTCTATGATGGTGAGCCTATGCCATGGAAGGTGGGCGATAAGCTTGCATCATCATCAACACCTCCACCGCCAACAACAAGGAAGGAGACATAATCACCTGGGTATGGGCACTCCCCTTGGCAATTGCCAAGCTTGGGGGAGGTGCCCTGGTATCGTATCACCATCACAACTCCTATCTTTACCGTTTTTCTTAGTTCGATCCTATTAGTAGTATTTTGATTTAGTAAAGTCATGGCATGATCTAGTTCTGAGTTTTGCTTTATGATCTTTTTTTGTAATCGAGTCCATGAGCTATATAATAAAGATTAGTGTTGAGTCAAGGGCTTGAGTATTTTGCCATGATCTTGGGCGATTAGAAGAAAAAGAATTAAAAAAGAGAATCAAAGAGTTCATATTGATCTTATTGAAAGTAATGACTTCACATAGAAAGAGTACGATGATTAAAAGTTTTTGGGAGTTGGCAAATATAGCTTTGGTCATCGTTGCAATTAATAGGAAGTAATAAGGAAAGAGAGGTTTGACATATAGATATATTATCATTGACATATTTTATGATTGGGAGCACTCATTAAAATATGACATGCTAAAGAGTTGAGGTTGGACAAGGAAGACAACATAATGAGTTATGTTTTCTTATATCTGAGATAAAGTATGTTGTCATGGATCCTCTACCTTGTTGAGCTTGCCTTTCCCCCTCATGCTAGCCAAATTCTCAGCACTAAGTAGAAATACTACTTGTGCTTCCAAATACCCTTAAACCAGTTTTGCCATGAGAGTCCACCATATCTACCTATGGATTGAGTAAGATCCTTCAAGTAAGTTGTCATCGATGCAAGCAATAAAAATTGCTCTCTAAATATGCATGATTTATTAGTGCCGAGAAAATAAACTTTGCACGAACTTGTTGTGGACGTAATAAAAGCGACGGACTGCATAATAAAGGTTCACATACAAGGGGCAATGTAAAGTGACGTTCTTTTGCATTAAGATTTTGTGCATCAACCCTAAACCCGCATGACAACCTCTGCTTCCCTCTGCGAAGGGCGTATCTTTTATTATTATCCTCTACCTTATGCAAGAGTCACGGTGATCTTCACCCTTCCTTTTTCATTTTATCCTTTGGCAAGCTCCGCACGTTGGAAAGAACATGATATATATATATCTAATTGGATGTGGGGGAGCATGAATTATTATTGTTGACATTACCCTTGAGGTAAAAGGTTGTGGGGCAAAAACTATAAGCCCATGTCTTTCTCTGTGTCCGATTAAAACTCCGTAACCACAAGTATCGCATGAGTGTTAGCAATTATGAAGGACTAAGTGATAGTTGAGTATGTGGACTTGCTTTTAAGCTCTGACATAGACTCTTTCCGATGTTATGATAAATTGCAATTGTTTCAATGACTGAGGGTATAATTTGTTGGTACTCAATAAGGTTTCTCATTCATACTTTGGCTTTGTGAAAAGATCATCACTTGAACATGAGTAATCATATGACAAAATCTTTATATGTTGCTGTTATGAAATAATCATGATGCCTTCATGTCCGTATTTTATTTTTATCAATGCCTCTACCTCTAAACATGAGGACATATTTATTGTTATCGGCTTTTCGCTTGAGGACAAGCGAGGTCTAAGCTTGGGGGAGTTGATACGTCCATTTTGCATCATGCTTTTATGTCAATATTTATTGCATTATGGGCTGTTATTTCACGTTATGTCACAATACTTATGGCTATTCTCTCTTATTTTACAAGGTTTACATGAAGAGGGAGAATGCAGGCAGCTGGAATTCTGGGCTGGAAAAGGAGCAAATATTGAAGGACTATTCTGCGCAACTCCAAAAGTCCTGAAACTCCACGGAATACATTAAAATAAATAAAGAAAAATCGTCACCAAAGATGAAGGCCAGGGGGCCCACACCCTGCTCACGAGGGGGGGGGGGCCTGGGCGTGCCCCCCTACCTCGTGGGCCCCCTAGTGGCTCTCTGACGTCCATCTTCTCCTATATGAAGTCTTTCGATGAGAAAAAAATAGAAGAGAACCTTTCGGGACGAGACTCCGCCGCCACGAGGCGGAACCTTGGCGGAACCAATCTAGGGCTCCGGCAGAGCTGTTCTTCCGGGGACACTTCCCTCCGGAAGGGGGAAATCATCACCATCATCATCACCAACGCTCCTCTCATCGGGAGAGGGCAATCTCCATCAACATCTTCACCAGCACCATCTCATCTCCAAACCCTAGTTCATCTCTTGTATCCAATTCTTGTCTCCAAGTCCGGTGCTAGTAGGTTGCTAGTAGTGTTGATTACTCCTTGTAGTTGATGATAGTTGGTTTATTTGGTGGAAGATCATATGTTCAGATCCTTAATGCACTTTATTACCCCTCTGATTATGAACATGAATATGCTTTGTGAGTAGTTACGTTTGTTCCTGAGGACAGGGGAGAAGTCTTGCTATTAGTAGTCATGTCAATTTGGTATTCGTTCGATATTTTGATAAGATGTAGGTTGTCTAACCTCTAGTGGTGTTATGTGAACATCGACTACATAACACTTCACCATTCTTTGGGCCTAGAGGAAGGCATTGGGAAGTAATAAGTAGATGATGGGTTGCTAGAGTGACAGAAGCTTAAACCCTAGTTTATGCGTTGCTTCATAAGGGGCTGATTTGGATCCATATGTTTCATGCTATGGTTAGGTTTACCCTAGTACTTTTGTTGTAGTTGCGGATGCTTGCAATAGAGGTTAATCATAAGTGGGATGCTTGTCCATGTAAGGGCAGTACCCAAGCACCGGTCCACCCACATATCAAATTATCAAAGTACCGAACGCGAATCATATGAGCGTGATGAAAACTAGCTTGACAATATTCCCATGTGTCCTCGGGAGCGCTTTTCCTATTATAAGAGTTTGTCCAGGCTTGTCCTTTGCTACAAAAAGGATTGGGCCACCTTGCTGCACTTTATTTACTTTTCTTACTTGTTGCTCGTTACCATTTATCTTATCACAAAACTATCTGTTACCACTTATTTCAGTACTTCCAGAGAATACCTTCCGGAAAACCGCTTATCATTTCCTTCTGCTCCTCGTTGGGTTCGATACTCTTACTTATCGAAAGGACTATGATAGATCCCCTATACTTGTGGGTCATCAAGGACCAGGAGACAAGATTGGTGCCAAGGTAGACACAGAAACCGGATGTCGACTTGCGGGTATCGGGGCAACCGGCCCAATCCGCATCAGTATAAGCTGTGAGATCCATGGATGGCAACCAAAATATCTGAAGACCAAAGTGAGAGGTGCCTCGGAGATACCGGAGAATGCGCTTCACAAGTTCCATGTGAATGTCACGGGGTGCATGCATGAACAGGCAAGCCTGTTGAACCGCATAGGCGATGTCAGGTCGTGTGAGAGTGAGGTATTGGAGGGCACCGGTCAGGTTGCGGTAGTGGGTAGGGTTGGAGAGAAGATGGCCGTCATGAGAGGACAACTTGGCGATGGTGTCAACCGGGGTGGAAACGGGCTTACAATTGAGCATTTTAGCTCGCTCAAGAAGCTTGAGTGTGTACTGTTGTTGACAGAGAAAGAGACCGGAGGTGTTGGTGGTGACGTTGATACCCAAGAAATGGTGGAGGGTACCAAGATCAGTCATGGCGAATTCCTTCTTGAGAGAGATGACGTAGTGAAGTGTGGTAGGGTTGCTAGCAGTAAGGATGATGTCATCCACATAAACGAGCAAATATGCAAGAGAGGATCCATGACGCAAGATAAAAAGTGAAGTGTCGCTCTTGGAACCACGAAACCCAAGTGAGAGCAAGAAGGCTTGAAAGCGAAGAAACCATGTCCGAGGATCTTGCTTGAGGCTGTAGAGAGACTTACGAAGATGACAGACATGATCCGGCTTGGAGGAGTCAACAAACCCAGCTGGTTGCGAGGAGTACACTGTGTCATTGAGTTCACCATGGAGGAATGCATTTTTTACATCAAGTTGATGAATGGGCCATGAATGAGAAGTGGTAAGACTCAACACAACCCGAATGGTAGCCGGCTTGACCACAGGACTGAACATCTCGGAGTAATCCACACCCTCTTGCTGAGTGAACCCATGAACAACCCACCATGCTTTATACCGAGCCAAGGATCCATCAGTGTTGAACTTGTGATGAAAAATCCATTTGCCCGTGATCACATTTTCACCTGCAGGCTTAAGCACCAAAGACCAAGTAGAGTTATTCGTTAAAGCATTAAACTCGTCGAGCATCGCTTGGCCCCAATGGGGATCCTTGAGAGCGGATTTGTATGTGGGTGGAATGGGTGAGATGGGTGTGGTAGAAGTATCAGCGAGAAATAAGCGTCGGGGCATAAGGTAGCCTGATTTAGCTCGTCTGGACATTTTGTGGGAGTTTTGGGGTGGCTATACTGGAACGGCATGTTTGGGAATAGGTGGTGAAGGGGTACTGGATGCAGCGGAATCCAAGGTGGATTCGGTGGGGCCTGTGGAAGGGGGCAGCAGGGCTGGTGAGTGGCGGATCCGAGGTGGATCGGGAGGCAGGTGCGCTCGTGGGGGAGGCAGGCGGGTTGTAGGGGACTGGCGCAGCAGTCGAGGTGGGGCGGGCGGGGGAAGAGGGGGACGCAGGCGACATGGTGTGCGGGGAGGGGCCGGGCGACTGGTCAGAGCCAGCTGGTAGGGGGCCGCCTGGGAATCCGTCGGAAGGATCCGCCTGGGGATCCGGGAAAGTGGGATGGGTAGGTGGTGCATGGGGATTTTCTGTGGACTGATACGTCTCCAACGTATCTATAATTTTTTATTGTTCCATGCTATTATATTACCCATTTTGGATGTTTATGGGCTTTATTTTACACATTTATATCATTTTTTGGACTAACCTACTAACCGGAGGCCCAACCCATATTGTTGTTTTATTGCCTGTTTCAGTATTTCGAGGAAAAGGAATATCAAACGGAGTCCAAACGGAATGAAACCTTCGGCAGCGTGATTTTTTGGAAGAATATGATCCTGGTGACTTGGAGTCCACGTCAGAAGATCCTCGAGGAGGCCATGAGATAGGAGGCCGCCCCCCCTACTTGGCGCGCCCCCTGTCTCGTGGGCCACTCGAGCACCCCCCGACCGACTTCTTTCGCCTATATATGCCTATGTACCCTAAAACCATCAAAAATCAAGATAGATCGGGAGTTCCGCCGCCGCAAGCCTCTGTAGCCACCAAAAACCTCTCGGGAGCCCGTTCCAGCACCCTGCCGGAGGGGGAATCCATCACCAGTGGCCATCTTCATCATCCCGGTGCTCTCCATGACGAGGAGGGAGTAGTTCACCCTCAGGGTTGAGGGTATGTACCAGTAGCTATGTGTTTGATCTCTGTCTCTCTCGTGTTCTCTCTCGTGTTCCCTCTATGGCACGATCTTGATGTATCCCGAGCCTTGCTATTGTAGTTGGATCTTATGATGTTTCTCCCCCTCTACTCTCTTGTGATGAATTGAGTTTCCCCTTTGAAGTTATCTTATCGGATTGAGTCTTTTATGAGAACACTTGATGTATGTCCTGCCGTGCTTATCTGTGGTGACAATGGGATATCATGTGCCACTTGATGTATGTTTTGGTGACCAACTTGCGGGTTCCGCCCATGAACCTATGCATAGGGGTTGGCACACGTTCTTTACTCTCCGGTAGTAGCTTTGGGGCACTCTTTGAAGTACTTTGTGTTGGTTGGATGAATTTGAGATTGTGTGATGCATATCGTATAATCATGCCCACGGATACTTGAGGTGACAATGGAGTATCTAGGTGACATTAGGGTTTTGGTTGATTTGTGTCTGAAGGTGTTATTCTAGTACAAACTCTTTAATAGATTGATCCGAAAGAATAACTTTGAGGTGGTTTCGTACCCTACCATAATCTCTTCGTTTGTTCTCCGCTATTAGTGGCTTTGGAGTGATTCTTTGTTGCATGTTGAGGGATTGGTATATGATCTATCTATGTTATTATTGTGGAGAGAACTTGCACTAGTTAAAGTATGAACCCTAGGCCTTGTTTCCTATCATTGCAATACCGTTTACGCTCACTTTTATCATTAGTTACCATGCTGTTTTTATATTTTCAGATTACAAAAAACCTTTATCTATCATCCATATTGCATTTGTATCGCCATCTCTTCGCCAAACTAGTGCACCTATACAATTTACCATTGTATTGGCTGTGTTGGGGACACAAGAGACTCTTTGTTATTTGGTTGCAGGGTTGCTTGAGAGAGACCATCTTCATCCTATGCCTCCTAGGGATTGATAAACCTTAGGTCATCCACTTGAGAGAAATTTGCTACTGTCCTACAAACCTGTGCACTTGCAGGCCCAACAACGTCTACAAGAAGAAGGTTGTGTAGTAGACATCAAGCTCTTTTCTGGCCCCGTTGCCGGCGAGGTGAGTGCTTGAAGGTATATCTTTAGATCTTGCAATCGAATCTTTTTGTTTCTTGTTTTATCACTAGTTTAGTTTATAAAAGAAAACTACAAAAAATGGAGTTAAGTTTGTCTCATACGCTTCATCTTTTTAATATCTTTCGTGAGTAAGAAGAAAAGGAAAATTGTGCTCAAGTGCTAGAAGAAGAATTACATAGAATGCTTGGCATGAATTATGTGAATGATGAGCATGATTGCAATGTTGTTAGTATGAATTCCTTGATATCCATGATGCTAATGATATGCAAAGCCACAAGCTTGGGGAAGCTATGTTTGATGAATATGATATGTTTAGTCCCCCAAGTTTTGATGAGAAAATTTATTATGATGATAGCATGCTCCCTATTTATGATGATTATATTGATGAAAGTGGGTTTAGAAGAGTGTTAACTTTAGGAGGCAGTGATCCCACTATTTTGGAGGATGTTGAATCTTATTGTGATGAATATGAAAGTGGATTTGGAAGAGTGTCAACTTTATTTAGTGATGATTCCACTATTTCGGAAGAGGTTCCAATCGATTATGAGAACAAAGTTGCTATCTATGATGATTATTGTGATGACTTGTATGCTATTAAGAATAATGAAATCCATGAAACTTGTCATTGTGATTTTAGTTTTCAATTGGATTATGCCTCACATGATAATTATTTTGTTGAGTTTGCTCCCACTATTATTCATGAGAAGAATTTTGCTTACGTGGAGAGTAGTAAATTTTCTATGCTTGTAGATCATGAAAAGAATGCTTTAGGTGCTGGTTATATTGTTGAATTCATTCATGATGCTACTGAAAATTATTATGAGGGAGGAACATATGCTTGTAGGAATTGCAATAATGTCAAGTTTCCTCTCTATGTGTTGAAAATTTTGAAGCTATGCATGTTTTACCTTCATATGCTTGTTGATTATTGTTCCCATAAGTTGTTTGCTCACAAAATCCCTATGCATAGGAAGTGGGTTAGGCTTAAATGTGTTAGTCATATGCTTCATGATGCTCCCGTTATGTTTCAATTCTTATCTTTTATGTGAGCATCATTGTCATCATCATGCATAGCTAGAAAGGCATTAAAGAAAAGCGCTTGTTGGGAGACAACCCAATATTTATCATTTATGTTTTTGTGTGTCCACATGATTATTCTACTGTATTAATCATGTTTTATATCTTTTGTTTCAATAAAGTGCCAAGTAAGACCTTTAGGATAGCTTACGGTGATAGTTGTGTTGATCCAGCTGAAAATCAGAAACTTTTGCACCCAGTAAATTAGTTTTGTTAATTCACATAAACGTGCTTCTGATCTGATTATTTTTTCTCTGGATTGGTACACAAATTGCTTAGGACTTCCTAATTTTGTAGGATTTTGGGAGTTCCAGAAGTATACGTTTGATACAGATTACTACAGATTGTTCTGTTTTTGACAGATTCTGTTTTCTATGTGTTGTTTGCTTATTTTGATGAATCTATGAGTAGTATCAAAGGGTATGAAGCATAGATAAGTTGGAGTACAGTATATATTACACCAATATGAATTTATAATGAGTTCATTACAGTACCTAAGTGGTTGTTTTATTTTCTTATACTAATGGAGCTTACGAGTTTTCTGTTGAGTTTTGTGTTGTGGAGTTTTCAAGTTTTGGGTAAAGATTCGATGGACTATGGAATAAGGAATGGTAAGAGCCTAAGCTTTGGGATTACCAAGGCACCCCAAGGTAATATTCAAGGAAGACTCAAGCGCCTAAGCTTGGGGATTCCCCGGAAGGCATCCCCTCTTTCGTCTTCCTCTATCGGTAACTTTACTTGGAGCTATATTTTTATTCACCACATGATATGTGTTTTGCTTGGAGCATCATTTTATTTTGTTAGTATTTGCTTGCTGTTATTTAGAATAGTGTTTTGCATCTTTATTTTCAATAAAAATGTCAAGGATAGCCTTTGCCATGCTTATTTTGCTAGTATACATGTTGCTGTTTTAAAACAGAAAGTTTCCCGCTGTTGCAAAATATCACTAGAAAAGTCAGAGAATGGTATAATGTTGAAACTTTTTGCATACTGAGCTCCGATAAATCTTTTACAGCTTAGTATTTTTCTCATAATTTTTGGAGTTAGGGAAGTATGATGAATCTTGCATTCTTTACAGACCATACTGTTTTGGCAGATTGCTGTTATGTTTGCGTTGTTTGCATATGTTTGCTTGCTTAATGATTCTATTTGAGGATAGGAGTATTAAATATGCAGAGGCATTTAGTATGCAATGTTGAATAATAATTTTAGTGATTTTTTACAGTAGAAAATAATAAGGTTTTGCATTGGTTTATACTAACCTATCTCACGAGTTCTTGTTGAGTTTGGTGTGGATGAAGCTTTTGATAAAAAAAGAGAAACCATGGTATGAGAGGAATTAAGGAGATACAAAAGTTCAAGCTTGGGGATGCCCAAGGCACCCCAAGATAATATTTCAAGAATTATCAAGCATCTAAGCTTGGGGATGCCCCGGTAGGCATCCCACCTTTCTTCTCCAACAACTATCGGTTAGTATCGGTTGAGCCTAAGTTTTTGTTTCTTCACATGAGTTGTGCTCTCCTTGCAATGTCATTTTATTTTGTATTGCTTGCTGTTTGAATACAATACCAGGATCTGAAATTTAATGTTAGAGAGTCTTCACATAGTTGCACAATTATTCGACTACTCATTGATCTTCACTTATATCTTTCGGAGTAGTTTGTCATTTGCTCTAGGGCATCACTTATATCTTTTAGAGCACGGCGGTGGTTATATTTTGTAGAAATTGCTAGTCTCTCATGCTTCACTTATATCTTTTTGAGAGTCTTTTAGAACAGCATGGTATTTGCTTTGGTTACAAAGTTGGTCCTAGAATGATGAGCATCCAAGTTGGGTATAATAAAAACTATCATAGGAAGTGAATTGGATGCTATGATCGATTTGATGCTTGATAATTGTTTTGAGATATGGAGGTAGTGATATTAGAGTCATGCTAGTCGAGGTGATTATGAAAAATACTTGTGTTGAGGTTTGTGATTCCCGTAGCATGCGCGTATGGTGAACCGCTTTGTGATGAAGTTGGAGCACAATTTTATTTATTGAGTGTCTTCCTTATGAGTGGCGGTCGGGGACGAGCGATGGTCTTTTCCTACCAATCTATCCCCCTAGGAGCATGAGCGTAGTGCTTTGGTTTTTGATGACTTCTAGATTTTTGCAACAAGTATATGAGTTCTTTTGACTAATGTTGAGTCCATGGATTATACGCACCTCACCCTTCCATTATTGGTACCTCTCTTGTACCGTGCAACTTTCGCCGGTACCATACACCCACCATATACCTTCCTCAAAACAACCACCATACCTACCTATTATGGGATTTCCATAGCCATTCCGAGATATATTGCCATGCAACTTTCCACCATTCCGTTCATATGACACGCATTACTTTTGTCATATTGCTTTTTGCATGATCATGTAGTTGACATTGTATTTGTGGCAAGGCCACCTTCATAATTTTCATACATGTTGCTCTTGATTCATTGCATATCCCGGTACACCGCCAGAGGCATTCATAAAGAGTCATATCTTGTTCTAGCTTTGAGTTGTAAATCCATAAAATTGCGATGATCTTCATTATTAGAGCATTGTCCTAGTGAGGAAAGGATGATGAAGACTATGATTCCCCCACAAGTCAGGATGAGACTTCGGACTTTACAAAAAGAAAAAAAAGAAAAAAAAGAGAAAGGCCAAAAAGAAAAAAAAGGCCAAAGAAAAAAAAGAAAAAAAAGAAAAAAAAGTAAAAGAAAAATAAATAAAATAAAATGAGAGAAAAAGAGAGAAGGGACAATGCTACTATCTCTTTTTCCACACTTGTGCTTCAAAGTAGCACCATGATCTTCATGATAGAGAGTCTCATATGTTGTCACTTTCATATACTAGTGGGAATTTTTCATTATAGAACTTGGCTTGTATATTCCAATGATGGGCTTCCTCAAAATGCCCTAGGTCTTCGTGAGCAAGCAAGTTGGATGCACACCCACTTAGTTTCTTTTGTTGAGCTTTCATATATTTATAGCTCTAGTGCATCCATTGCATGGCAATCCCTACTCACTCACATTGATATCTATTAATGGGCATCTCCATAGCCCATTGATATGCTTAGTTGATGTGAGACTATCTTCTCCTTTTTTGTCTTCTTCACAACCACCATTCTATTCCACATACAGTGCTATGTCCATGGCTCACGCTCATGTATTGCGTGAAAGTTGAAAAAGTTTGAGATTACTAAAGTGTGAAACAATTGCTTGGCTTGTCATCGGGGTTGTGCATGATTAAATACTTTGTGTGATGAAGATAGAGCAACAGCCAGACTATATGATTTTGTAGGGATAACTTTCTTTGGGCATGTTATTTTGAGAAGACATGATTACTTTGATTAGTATGCTTGGGGTATCACTATTTTCATGTTAATATGAACTTTTATTTTGTATCATTTGGATCTGAACATTCATGCCCCAATAAAGAAAATTACATTGAGAATTATGCTAGGTAGCATTCCACATCAAAAATTCTATTTTTATCATTTACCTACTCGAGGACGAGCAGGAATTAAGCTTGGGGATGCTTGATACGTCTCCAACGTACCTATAATTTTAGATTGTTCCATGCTATTATATTACCCCTTTTGGATGTTTATGGGCTTTATTTTACACATTTATATCATTTTTTCGACTAATCTACTAACCGGAGGCCCAGCCCATATTGTTGTTTTATTGCCTGTTTCAGTATTTCGAGGAAAAGGAATATCAAACGGAGTCCAAACGGAATGACACCTTCGGCAGCATGATTTTTTGGAAGAATATGATCCTGGAGACTTGGAGTCCACGTCAGAAGATCCTCGAGGAGGCCACGAGATAGGAGCCCCCCCCTACTGGGTGTGCCCTCCTGTCTCGTGGGCCACTCGAGCACCACCCGACCGACTTCTTTCACCTATATATGCCTACGTACCCTAAAACCATCAAAAATCAAGATAGATCGGGAGTTCCGCCGCCGCAAGCCTATGTAGCCACCAAAAACCACTCGGGAGCTTGTTCCAGCACCCTGCCGGAGGGGGAATCCATCACCGTGGCCATCTTCATCATCCCGGCGCTCTCCATGACAAGGAGGGAGTAGTTCACCCTCGGGGCTGAGGGTATGTACCAGTAGCTATGTGTTTGATATCTCTCTCTCTCTCTCTCCCTCTCTCTCTCTCTCGTGTTCTCTCTCGTGTTTCCTCTATGGCACGATCTTGGTGTATCCCGAGCTTTGCTATTGTAGTTGGATCTTATGATGTTTCTCCCCCTCTACTCTCTTGTGATGAATTGAGTTTCCCCTTTGAAGTTATCTTATCAGATTGAGTCTTTTATGAGAACACTTGATGTATGTCTTGCCGTGCTTATCTATGGTGACAATGGGATATCATGTGCCACTTGATGTATGTTTTGGTGACCAACTTGCGGGTTCCGCCCATGAACCTATGCATAGGGGTTGGCACACGTTCTTGACTCTCCAGTAGTAGCTTTGGGGCACTCTTTGAAGTACTTTGTGTTGGTTGGATGAATTTGAGATTGTGTGATGCATATCGTATAATCATGCCCACGGATACTTGAGGTGACAATGGAGTATCTAGGTGACATTAGGGTTTTGGTTGATTTGTGTCTTAAGGTGTCATTCTAGTACGAACTCTTTAATAGATTGATCCGAAAGAATAACTTTGAGGTGGTTTTGTACCCTACCATAATCTCTTCGTTTGTTCTCCGCTATTAGTGGCTTTGGAGTGATTCTTTGTTGCATGTTGAGGGATTGTTATATGATCTATCTATGTTATTATTGTTGAGAGAACTTGCACTAGTGAAAGTATGAACCCTAGGCCTTGTTTGCTATCATTGCAATACCGTTTACGCCACTTTTATCATTAGTTACCTTGCTGTTTTTATATTTTCAGATTAAAAAAACCTTTATCTATCATCCATATTGCACTTGTATCACCATCTCTTCGCCGAACTAGTGCACCTATACAATTTACCATTGTATTGGGTGTGTTGGGGACACAAGAGACTCTTTGTTATTTGGTTGCAGGGTTGCTTGAGAGAGACCATCTTCATCCTACGCCTCGTACGGATTGATAAACCTTAGGTCATCCACTTGAGGGAAATTTGCTACTGTCCTACAAACCTGTGCACTTGCAGGCCCAACAACGTCTACAAGAAGAAGGTTGTGTAGTAGACATCATGCACATAGTGGGGGTGTAGCCAGGGGGTGTGCTGTGTATGGGAAAATGGTTTCGTCAAAAATTACGTGTCGAGACACAATGACGCGGCGAGTGGTAAGATCATAGCAGCGATAGCCTTTTTGTTCGAGAGCATAGCAAGAAAAACGTAGCGGGTGGAGTGTGGGGCAAGTTTGTGATCCATAGTGGCATACAAATTGGGGAAGCATAGGCAACCGAAAACACTTAGGTGATCATATGTGGGGGGCGCGCCATGAAGAAGAAAATAAGGTGTGTGGGGAGCAATGGCACGTGACGGTCGTCTATTTAGCAAGTATGTGGCGGTGTGAAGTGACTCAACCCAAAAGGGGTAGTGAGGTTGGCTTGTAGGAGGAGGGTGGGCACTATGTCATTGGGGGTACAGATCATACGTTCCGCCTTGCCGTTTTGGGGGGAAGTGTGGGGACAAGAGAAGCGATAAGTGATGTCATTGGTGGAGAAGAAGGTACGAAGAGATGCATTGATGAACTCATTGCCATTGTCACACTGCATGCTTTTGATGACCGTGTGAAATTGAGTGTGAACGAAAGTGAAGAAGCGTTGGAGAATGGTGGAGATGTCGGATTTGTTGCGGAGGGGAAACGTCGGCGAAAAATGTGTAAAGTCATCTAACACAACAAGATAATATTGGCAACCAGAGAAGCTTACAACAGGAGATGTCCACAAATTACAATGTATTAAATCAAAAGGAGCATAAGTCTTGCAAGGAGAGGATGGGAAGGAAGACGTGGTTGGCGGCCTAGTAGGCATGCACTACAAGGTGAGTGAGGAGCCTTATTACATTCACTAAGAAAATCTTTAGAGATGGAAGCGAGAGTTTGAGCGCCGGGGTGCCCGAGACGACAATGCCACAAATCCGCGGTAGTGATGGTGAGTAGTGCAAACGCTCGAGCTGGTTTATTGCCAACTAAAGATGCAAAACATTATTCTAACTAACAGCAAGCAAAAACTAACAAAATTAAAATGACGCTCCAAGCAAAACACATATCATGTGGTGAATAAAAATATAGCTCCAAGTAAAGTTACTGATAGACGAAGATGAAAGAGGGGATGCCTTCCGGGGCATCCCCAAGCTTAGTTGCTTGGTTGTCCTTGAATATTACCTTGGGGTGCCTTGGGCATCCCCAAGCTTAGGCTCTTTCCACTCCTTATTCCATAGTCCATCGAATCCTTACCCAAAAGTTGAAAACTTCAACCACACAAAACTCAAAAAAAAAAAACTCGTAAGCTCCATTAGTATAAGAAAATAAAACCATCACTTAGGTATTGTAATGAACTCATTCTAAATTCATATTGGTGTAATATCTACTGTACTCCAAGTTACCTATGGTTCATATCCTCCGATACTACTCATAGATTCATCAAAATAAGCAAACAACACATAGAAAACAGAAGAGTCTGTAGTAATCTGTATAAAACGTATACTTATGGAACCCCAAAAATTATGAAATAAATTTCTGGACCTGAGTAATTTGTCTATTAATCATCTTCAAAATGAATCAACCTAAAATCACTCTCCAGTAAAAAATGGAAGCTATTCTCGTGAGCGCAAAAGTTTCTGTTTTTCACAGCAAGATCACATAAACTTCACCCAAGTCTTCCCAAAGGTTCCACTTGGCACTTTATTGAAACAAAAAGCTATAAAACATGATTACTACAGTAGCATAATCATGTGGACACACAAAAACAGTAAGGATAAATATTGGGTTGTCTCCCAATAAGCGCTTTTCTTTAATGCCTTTCTAGCTAGGCATGATGATGACAATGATGCTCACATAAAAGATAAGAATTGAAACATAACGGGAGCATCATGAAGCATATGACTAGCACATTTAAGTCTAACCCACTTCCTATGCATAGAGATTTTGTGAGCAAACAACTTATGGGAACAATAATCAACTAGCATAGGATGGCACAACAAGCATAGCTTCAAGAATTTAAGCACATAGAGAGGAAACTTGACATTATTACAATTCCTACAAGCATATGTTCCTCCCTCATAATAATTTTCAATAGCATCATGAATGAATTCAACAATATAACCAGCACCTAAAGCATTCTTTTCATGATCTACTAGCATAGAAATTTCACTACTCTCCACATAAGCAAACTTCTTCTTTATGGCATACGTATCATCACAATAATCATCATAGATAGGAGGCATGCTTTCATCATAGTAAATTTGCTCATCAAAGCTTGGGGGACAAAAAATATCATCTCCATCAAACATAGCTTACCCAAGCTTGTGGCTTTGCATATCATTAGCATCATGGATATTCAAGGAATTCATACTAACAACATTCCAATCATGCTCATCATTCAAAGATTTAGTACCAAACATTCTATAGATTTCTTCTTCTAGCACTTGAGCACAATTTTCCTTTCCATCATACTCATGAAAGATATTCAAAAGGTGAAGCGTATTAGACAAACTCAACTCCATTTTTTTGTAGTTTTCTTTTATAAACTAGACTAGTGATAAAGCAAGAAACAAAAAGATTCGATTGCAAGATCTAAAGATATACCTTCAAGCGCTAACCTCCCCGGCAACGGCGCCATAAAAGAGCTGGATGTCTACTACAAAACCTTCTTGTTGTAGACGTTGTTGGGCCTGCAAGTGCATAGGTTTGTAGGACATTAACAAATTTCCCTCAAGTGGATGACCTAAGGTTTATCAATCCGTAGGAGACGTAGGATGAAGATGGTCTCTCTCAAACAACCCTGCAACCAAATAACAAACAGTCTCTTGTGTCCCCAACACACCCAATACAATGGTAAATTGTATAGGTGCACTAGTTCGGCGAAGAGATGGTGATACAAGTGCAAAATTGATAGTAGATAAAGGTTTTTGTAATCTGAAAATATAAAAAGAGCAAGGTAGCAAGTGGTAAAAGTGAGCATAAACGGTATTGCAATGATAGGAAACAAGGCCTAGGGTTCATACTTTCACTAGTGCAAGTTCTCTCAACAATAATAACATAGATAGAACATATGACAAGCCCTCAACATGCAACAAAGAGTCACTCCAAAGCCACTAATAGCGAAGAACAAACGTAGAGATTATGGTCGGGTACGAAACCACCACAAAGCTATTCTTTCGGATCGATCTATAAAAGAGTTCGTACTAGAATAACACCTTAAGATACAAATCAACCAAAACCCTAATGTCACCTAGATACTCCATTGTCACCTCAAGTATCCGTAGGCATGATTATACGATATGCATCACACAATCTCAGATTCATCCAACCAACATAAAAGTACTTCAAAGAGTGCCCCAAAGCTACTACCGGAGAGTCAAGAACGTGTGCCAACCCCTATGCATAGGTTCCCAAGTGTCACGAAACCCGCAAGTTGATCACCAACACATACATGAAGTGGCACATGATATCCCATTGTCACCACAGATAATCACGGCAAGACATACATCAAGTGTTCTCATAAAGACTCAATCCGATAAGATAACTTCAAAGGGGAAACTCAATTCATCACAAGAGAGTAGAGGGGGAAAAACATCATAAGATCCAACTACAATAGCAAAGCTCAGGATACATCAAGATCGTGCCATAGAGGAACACGAGAGAGAACACGAGAGAGAGAGAGATCAAACACATAGCTACTGGTACATACCCTCAGCCCCGAGGGTGAACTACTCACAATCCCACTCAAAACTGGATCGTAGTCTTTTACCTTCAACGTAAGGGGCCGAACCAGTATAAACCTCGTGTCGCTTGTCCCGATTAACCCCTTCAAGCTTCCTAGTTGCGATGGCTCCACGACTAAGTCCTTTCACGAGGACTTCTGTCGTGACAATTCCACGACACCTGGTGTTTTGTTCCACTCTTGCCGCCTTAGTTTCCGTCATACCGGTGTTATATTCCTTGATTTTGCGTTCCTTACGCGGCCGGGTGTATGGGACCCCCTTGACAATTTGCTTTGAATAAAACTCCTATAACAAGGCACAACCTTGGTTTTAAAATTTGCCACCTAAGCCTTTTTCCCTTGGGTTCTGCAGACTCAAGGGTCATCTTTA
>NC_041393.1:9306292-9314542 GCF_002162155.2 Triticum dicoccoides
CCGCCGGTGGCCACCAAGGGAAACTCTGGGCTAGCCTACCGGAAGTTTGGACAATCCGGTGTGCTCTGAGAACGAGATATGTGCAGCTCCTATCGGGATTTGTCGGCACATTCGGGCGGCTTCGCTGGTCTTGTTTTACCATTGTCGAAATGTCTTGTAACCGGAATTTCGAGTCTGATCGGGTCTTCCCAGGAGAAGGAATATCCTTCGTTGGTCATGAGAGCTTATAATGGGCTAAGTTGGGACACCCCTGCAGGGTATAAACTTTCGAAAGTCATGCCCGCGGTTATGTGGCAGATGGGAATTTGTTAATATCCGGTTGTAGAAAACTTGACACCAGATTCGAATTAAAACGCATCAACCGCGTGTGTAGCCGTGAGGGTCTCTTTTTGGCAGAGTCCGGGAAGTGAACACGGTTTTTGGGTTATGTATGAACGTAAGTAGTTTCAGGATCACCCCTTGATCACTTATAGCTTCTCGACCGTTCCGTTTGCTTCTCTTCTCGCTCTTATTTGCGTATGTTAGCCACCATATATGCTTAATCGCTGCTGCAACCTTGCCACGTATCCTTTCCATACCCCTTTAAGCTTTGATAGTCTTGATACCCATGGTTATGGGATTGCTGAGTCCTCGTGGCTCACAGATTACTACAACAACAGTTGCAGGTACAGGTAATGCGATGATCATGACGCGAGAGCGATGTTTACTTGTTTTGGAGTTCTTCTTCTGCTTCTTCTTCAATCAGGGGATAGGTTCCAGGTCGGCAGCCTGGGCTAGCAGGGTGGATGTCGTTGAGTTTCTGTTTGTGTGCATCCGTAGTCGGATGTTGCTCTTATGTATGATGTTGTTGTATTCGTGTGGCATTGTGTGCCTCTTGTATGTATCCCTAACTATTATGTACTGGTACGATGTAGTGATATCCACCTTGCAAAAGTGTCTCCAATATGCGCTTCTATCCTTGGTGGGACCTTCGAGTTCCTTTAGGATAGGGTCGCATATTGGGCGTGACACTTCCGCCATCTCTGGAGTTAACTACACAGCAAGCCAGCACCATGGCCATAATCACACTAGGTCTCTCCGTCCAACATTGTTCAATTTGGAAGGTGAGGTACTTTAGTTTCATCACATGTTTTGGACCGATGATTTACAACTGAAATCCTTACATACAGTATGCAAGTTTATAGGGAAAAAATATGTTGACTTCATTTTTCATAGTTAACTCGAATCATGGAAGATACAATTTGAACTTTAAAACACAACACTAACAAGAAAATAGTACGCCAATTAATAGAAGATTAGGTAAAAATTTATAGGAAAAAATGTACATGGCTTATCGAGAATACTGAGTTTTTCATGGCTTTGGTTTTGATCTTAGCTTCATAATCATGCTTTGGATGTTAACCAAGAATTATTGTTCCCACTTTTGAATAAATTAGAGACATCAAAATCAACTCCACATATTTCTAACTAAACTTTATGATATGGAAATATCTACGAGCTACATTTAGTTACCAAAATATATGGGAGCATGTTTGTCATGGTTGCAAGTTAAGTCCTTGTGCTTAGCTGATGTTCTATGTATTAGTATTGTATAGCTGATAAATTAGGGGAAATCATCACATGAAAGGCGTGTTTAATCAATTTGTCAGTTATTAGCTATTTACTACACCCTCGTTCACAAATATAAGATGTTCCAACTTTTTCAGAATCAGATGCATGTAGACACCTTTTGATGTGTTTGTTTACTCATTTTAGTCTATATGTAGTTTATAGTGAAATATCTAAAACATCTTATATTTGTGAATGGAGGGAGTAATAATTAGGAGTAATTAGCATACGAGTATTACAATACACCATCTAGTTTCCAATGGAACAGTCGTTATACATTAATATTTTTGTGTCAGTATTCCATTTATTCATCCGCCTATTGATGAGCGACACATTAATGGAGCCCTCGCCACCTAATCACAAGTGCCATAAAATTGAGTGGTGTGCACACATTGATAGAGGTCTGCAATTCAACGAACACAATGGTAGTATTTGTTAGCTATGGTGAAGTATAGCGTGTATTTGTCAAGACACTCGTATTCACTGAAGTATAGCTTGTATTTGTCACGTATTGAGAAAAATGCTATATTAATAGAGATCTCAAATAGAACACATGGAGAGGATATGATCATCGCATGCGCCATATTCCAAAAGTCCATGTGTCATGCTTTACTAAAAAACAAATCTCTCATATCATGCTCTATAAAAAATAAACCTTGTCTCACAAGCATCAGTGTTACAATCTATACAGATAAAGGAAACTGTACAAGCTGTATCACAAGTGGGACCTTACCCACCAAGGGTGATAAAAAAGAGAAATCGATCACCATCTCTTCTTAATTTTCGCATTTGTGCCCTTGTCCTTGTAATGCTTCTAACATAGGCAGGATTTTCCACGGATGATCAATTGACGTGTAGATTTTGTGTTTTAATGTCAAGTATGTGCATCCTTTACAATAAAGAGTTTGTGTATATTTTGGGCCGGTGTCCCGATGGCATAGGTATTGTTGTATCAGATAAAGGTCTGAGAAGTCGTACAAGGGGATAATAACACTCGGTTTTTCCATCTAATTGCAAATGGAAAGCACAAAAAAATAGAATTATCCAACTTGAATAGGATGAAGGTACAATAGTAGGTCACAAAAATCTTAAATTGTACATTTTCAACTTCTATAAAAAGCTCTTTGGTGCTCCGATAGAGAATTTTGTTTCCCTAAATGAGGGCACGGTGATGATATCCCACAATTATGTGCAGAAGAGAATGAGGTGCTCAATGCTCCTTTTACGAAAAAGGAGGTTTTTGAGGATTGTGCAGCTGAAGAATAATAAGGTGCCTGGTTCGGACGGGTTATCGGCGGAATTCTATCTGAGATGTTGCGGGGTTATTCTGGGAAATTTGGTGCCCATTTTCCACGATCTTTTAAATGGCCTACCTTAGTTGTTCAAGCTTAACTTTGAGACTACTACTTCAATGATTAAGAACGAAGAGGCAGTTAGAATTGAGCAGTTCAGGCCCATTTACCCACTGAATGTTAGTTTTAAGATTTCTACCAAGGTGGGTACGAAACGTCTAACTTGGATTGCGTATTATGTGGTTAAGTTGACTCAGACTGCTTTCATGCCAGGACGATACATACTAGAGGATGTTGTGGTTCTGCATGAACTTTACATGAAAGTCAATTCAAGAAACTTGACAAAGTCATCTTCAAAATGGATTTTGATAAGGCTTGCTGCAGCAAGCATTGCGGATGAATGGTTTCGATACTGCTTGGAGGAACTAGGTTGAAACCTTTGTACAAGGAGGCTATGCTGGTGTCAAGGTTAATGATGATGTTGGTCATTATTTCTAGACGTAGAAGGAATTGTTGCAAGGGAGATCCATTGTCCCCTATCTCGTTCAACATTGTTGCAAACATGCTAGCAATCCTAATATGTGGATCCCAAGAGGACAGTCGGGTAGGTGGGGGGGGGGGGCGTTGATCCCACATCTTATGGATGTGGGTGTCTCTATCCTACAATATGCCAATGATACTATAATTTTCATGGAACATGATATGCCTAAGGCAAGAAATATGAAATTAGTCTTGTGTCTTTTTGAACATCTGTCTGACCTTAAAATAAACTTCCACAAAAGTGAATTATTCTTTTTTGGACGGGCCAAAGATGAACAAAATAATTACAAGCAATTATTTGGTTGTGAGATTGGATCTCTCACGTTCAGGTAGCTAGGGATCCCATTTCACTGTTGAAAATTAACGAAGAAAGAATGGAAATGTATTGATGATCGATTCAAAAAGAAAAAGCCTACCTATTGGAAGGGAAAGCTTATGTCTTATGGGGTTACGTTGATTCTTATAAACTCGATGCTTATGATTATGCCTATGTTTCTGCTCTCATTGTTTGAAATACCAGTATGGGTACGAAAAAAATATACTTCTATAGATCATGGTTCTTTTGGCAAAGTGATGAGAATAGAGCAAAATATAGGCTGCCTAAGTGGGATATTTTGTGTATGCCCAAAGACCAAGGGGGATTGGGTAATGAAAACCTGAAGGTTAAGAATAAGTGTCTGCATAGTAAGTGGCTTTATCGTTTTCCTCTGAGGAGGAGGGGTATGGATACGGTTATTGCAAAACAGGTACCTACTTCCAAGACCTTATCTCAATTAACGGCACAACCAAATGATTCCCCCTTTTGGAAGAGTTTAGTGAGAACTAAGGTAGCATTCTTTAATAGGGGTAAGTTTATTATTGGAGATGGGTGTACAACTCGGTTTCGGGAGGAGATACTTTTTTTTACCCGTTTTCCGTTTTCTTTTCTTTTTTCTTTTTTTTCCTTCTCCCGTCTTCTCTTTTTTCTTTTCTTTATTCATTTCCTTTTTCTTTGTGTCTTTCTTTGTTTTTATCAGTTTTTGTTCTTTTTTGGTTTTTCTTTGTCTCTTTTGGTTTTTATTCTACATTTATTTGTATATGTCAAGAACATTTTTCTAATAAATGTTTAACATTCTCCAATACAAATTTTAACATTTTTTAAATACACATTCAACATTTTTTCTATACATATTTTTATTTTATTTTCAAATCATTGATTAACATTTTTCAAATACAAAATTAGGATATTTTGAATACATAGTCAACATTTTTACACATATTTAGCATTTTTCAAATTCTTGATTAACATTTTTCAAATACTTATTAACTATTTTTTCCAGTGCTTGATTAAAAAAATTATGTACATGGTCCAAATTTTTTACAATTTTTCTAGTATGTGGTCAACATTTTCTCTATACATACTTAACATTTTCCAAATGCTTGATTAACATTTTTGAAATATTTGTTCAAGCTTTTTTCAAATGACTTATTAATATTTTTATATACATGATCAAATTTTTTTCATTATTATTCTAATCTCAAAAAATTTCTAAACAGATTTAACATTTTCGAATGTTTGATTAACACTTTTCGAATAATTATTTAACATTTTTTAAATTCTTGATGAACATTTTGTCAGATAAAGGATTATCATATTTAATGCATGATCAACAATTTTTCTCTACACTTTCAACAATATCTGAATGTTTATTCAACATTTTTCAAATAGTTGTTCAACATTTTTAGTTGTTCAACATTTTTCAAATATTTTTTGTAGAGTGTTTTTTGTGCTATATATATCTAATATTTTAAAGTATAAACAAAAGCACTAAAATAAAGCAAAAAAATAAACAGGAAACATTAAAAAAAGAAAAAGTGGCTGTGGTCTCCTGTGGGCATGGGCCGGCCCAGCTCACTCGCCCCTTCAGTGAGTCGGAAGCTATACTCTCTGACGGCAAGATATAGGGGCGCCCGGGTAATCATCTTTAAAAAAACGCTCAAGAGGCCTACGGGGCTACCATGGAAAAAAGAGAGCTAGCGGCCCAGGGTTAAGGGCATGGCCCTCTTGTCAGGTCCAGTGTTGGACTGATCAAAAGTTCAGACTATCAGACCCGAAGAAAATAGCGAATATAGGCGAATTTTTTTTTCGGGTAAAATTTAGGCGAATTTGAGAGGCACCTAAGGGCCAGCCAAGAACACTGGCCATAGGCTGAATCAAATAAACCACGGGCGCATCAAAATGCAGCAACTCGTGTCCGGACACATTAACCTTTCCATGTTCAGAACTCTGGTCTCAGTGAAAGCACGAAATTCATCTTCTGCTGATGGACTGAAACTTTCAGCAGAATAACTCAAGTGCTCAACTCACTGCAGCTAAGAGAATGCCATGGAATAGTGGCCATTGTCAACGCATTATTACAGACTAATGTTCAAGCAGTTTCGGGTGTACATAATGGTGATGCCAACGTTGAAATGGTTTCCTACTAAACCAAAGCTGGGTTTTCCTGAACCCATATTTCAACAATTCAACTAAACTACTAAAGGAACCGAGTTCTAGTGCCATGGCGTCCAAGGCGGCGACACTTCCGACGAGGTGGACATGAAGGAGACTTCTAGGTGTCCTGGCTCTGTTATCTCTCTGCTATGCATCGACATCCGCGTACTGCAGCGCCATGTAGGCTGACACTTCCGACGAGGTGGACATGAAGGAGACTTCTAGGTGTCCTGGCTCTGTTATCTCTCTGCTATGCATCGACATCCGCGTACTGCAGCGCCATGTAGGCTGAGTTGGCAGAAAAGGTGTTAAGCAGTTAGGCATCAGGTGTCACAGGTACCGCAAGAAATTTAAATAAGAAGATACTAGAAAAGAAAGCTGATGTACAAAACCTCAAAACAATGTAATGTGTTGTGGGATAGAACCTGAATTTTGTCCACACATTACTCGAAACAGTTACAGTAGGCTAAAAAACAGAAATCATTCATTATCTTTTCTGTCAAGCTGAACTAGGCAGACCGAACTGATTTGGGTTTTCAAGTTCAGAAGTTTTCCACTAGCGGCATACAAAAGTTCAGTGCATCGAATTGAAGAACTAAACCATCTGAGCCAATAATTTCCATATCAAAGATCAGTGTGGATTTTTGACTGATGAAATGATTTCCTCCTCGACAAACAACTAGCTTCAGACAACCTTCTAGCATAATGTGGTGCCTGTTGAACGCCTACTGATCTGATTGAGCAACTTACAGCAGTTCAGAGTTCAGACTAACTGAAACAGAATAGCCGCAAAAGTTTCAGCAAAGTGTTTTTCAGACTACCAGTTTTGAACTCTGTTTTCAGATTAGCACTCAACAGTCTCAACTGACATCAAACCCATAATATCCGGACAAGTGGAGAAGAGTAGGATATGGAGGGGCTCTCACCAGGCGACCCGACGATGACGACGATGATGTGGAGGGTCTCGCCGCTGCGGGGCAGATCGACGACCAGTGGAATAAGCCGGCCATCATGCGTGGGCAAGCACATGACGAGGTCGGCGACCTCCAGGTCCATGATTGCGAGGTCGCCCAGCCGCGTAGCCAGCTCGCTCCTCAGGCGGAACACGGACCTCCCCCCGAACACGAACGTGCCGTGGGTGATGAGGCCCCCGTGGATGTCCGGCCACACGTACATGATCATCCGCGGCCGCAACAAGAGGTCGGGAAGCTGCAGTTGAGTCGCAAAGAAAGCGCAAATTTCAGATGAGGAATCCAAAGAAAGCGCAAATTTGGCAAGAACAGAGCCAAGAATTGCTCCCAGGCGATTGAAATTAACACGATTTGCATATTCCGATGCATGTTAACGATATTCAAGAACCCAATTCGCGCAAATTCTGGAAGAATCAAGAAGCAGACATGGCGGACTCACCGGAGACGGACGTGGAAGGCGAGGCATGATCTCCCTGGCGGGGATGACCTCCACGACCCAGTGCATCATCGTGCTGATGTTGTTGATGTCGTCGATGTGGTCGACGCTGACGCCGTTCTTCCAGCGGCGGTACCTCCCGTTGGCGCGGAGGTTGCCGCCGTTGATGTGGTTGAGGAAGAGGTTCTCCATCTGGACGGCCTGCCAAAGCATTAGATCCACCTCCGAGTGAAAGTAGTTGCGCTGCTCGACGCGGCGCCCGCGGTGGCCGCGGCGCGCCGGCGCGGCCGTGGCGGCGAGGTAGCCACCGTAGGCGGCGCTCTGGAGGAGCAGGTACTGGCCCTGGTACAAGTGCACCGCCCAAGCCACGTTCATCGACGCGCGGAGCCGGCGGAGGGAGACGCCAAGCCCGTCGTCGTCGGCGTGCAGGTACGTCCCGCGCCCGCGGCTCCGCAGCCGCACGTGCTGGCCGTCCTGGAACAGCTCCATCGGTCGCCGGTGAGTCGGTGACGCTGGAGAGCAGAGGCGCGCGGTGGAGAGGTGGGGATGGTGAGTTCTTTGTTTCTTGGCGCTCCGGCGACGAAGAGAAGATGGGAAGCCAAGAAGCGGGAGCTGTTGGTTGGGACGGTTACGATGGGCGCCAAGCCAGAGTATTTCAAAGGTGGCCTGACGCCGTCGCCGTGCTCACCTTTCGGCAGTAGGTGGGCTATTGGGCCGTGCCTAGGAAACGTAATACCTCTCTGCTTCTCAGTTAAGCTAAAAAAGCTCCCCTCAAAAAAATGCATTAGCGCTAAAAAAAACCTGTGACGGCTGAGGAATTTTTTTTAAAAAAAACTGTGACGGCTGAGTAACACAGAATGTTTGCCTAAAAAAAGTTAAGCTAAAAAAACAAAACTGTTTTTCGCTAATTTTCTAGGGGTTACCCATCCT
>NC_041393.1:9314728-9329622 GCF_002162155.2 Triticum dicoccoides
GGGTTGGGGCCTTAAGGCGCAAGGTTGCTTCACGGATCCACCCGTGGTTGTTGGGAAAGACTTGGAGGAAAGATAGATGGAGAACTAGGGTAGAGGGAAGAGGAGTTAGAGAAGGAAGTGCCTGTCAGGGTGCAGCCAGTCGGTAATGTGGACTGAGGAGGGAGATGGATCTAAGACGATGGGGGTCAGCCATAAGTAGATAAGGAGGAACACAATTTGGGATTGGAACTGTCTCTGGAAGATCGTTTTGAAGGACTCAATCTGCATGGTGAAGAAGAAATGGACCTTGATTTCTGTGCAAAGTTGAAGACTCTGATTAATGAGGTTCGATGGCTGGCAATCTTCATAGTCCATACCACTAGAATGTTTAGTCACGCTGCTATGTTTAATGCAATGCGCACTGCGTGGGCGTCGACACGGCAAATTACTTCAGGACCATGGGAGCAAATTTATTCATTTTTCAGCTTAGCTGCCAGAGGGATTGGAAACGAGTGATAGATGGAGGCCTATGGTTGTTTCGAGATGCGGTAGTAGTGATGCAAGAGTATGATGGTTCTAGCAATGTGGAGGATTATAAACTGGATAAGATTCCGGTCTCGGCAATGATTCATGGTGTGTCAGATGGTCTCATGAGAAAGAAGGAACTGACATAGATGGTTTTGAGAAAGGTAGGGGAGCCGCCCATAATGGTGATCGTCAACAAGGGAATAATCAATCCTTCGAGAATTTTGAGAGCTCGTGTCTACCTTGATGTTAATGTTCCTTGGTGAGGTTTGTTCCTATAAGGAGAAAAGCATTAGGCTACACCGAAAAGAAATGCAAAACAATATGGTCTATATTTGAATGCAGAAAGGATTGGATTATTACTGTTGTAAAAAAGAAATATTAGAAAAGTGTACTTTAAAAAGTGTACTTCCTATTGACTGGTGACAAAAGTTTAAAAAAAACAAAGGAAAATAACTAGTATTCTTCTCTCATTCTCTTTCTAGAACCATCTACAACCCACCCAACACATCTTCTGCTTGCCTAGGAGGCATGCACCTTTACCTTTTTGTGGTAAAGATGACGTGATGGTTCTAGAACACATCGGAGACAACTAGCTGATGGGTACTGTTCATGTGAATCCCGCCGCTCTCAACAGTTAGATTGAGGATACCAACGATCAAGATTGATGATTTAGGTCCATTTAAAACTGATACATTATGTAGTGGCACGGATTACTCCTATAAGGGGTGTTAGAATACCCATTTCCTGGGGCTCACCGAGGGCTGAGAGGGCCTCCGCGTTGTCCGTTTGCCGGTGGCGTGCCGCGGGGGCCTCTCGGGGGCTCTCCGCGCCATCTGATCTGCTCGGACGGCGAACACCTGGGTGATCCACCTCGGCGGTCCATGACAGGTGGACCGCGAGTGCACGACCGAGGCTATCGTCATTGGGTGGCATTGGGCATGGCCACGAGGGATGTCCCTCGCGCTGCCCCCCGTGCGATGGTGTGGCCGGACCCACCCGCTGACGTCCTCACCATGCACGTCGGGTTGGTCTGGTCACGCAAGCCGGGGTGCGTGGCGATCGCGCAAGCCAGGTGGTGTGCGGGGCTCCCTCTGCCATGAGCGAACCAGTCAGATTCGTGTGTTGCATCTGCAGCGCCGATTGTCTTGTGGATCCGGATGTCAACACCGTTGGGCTCACGGCATGCTGGTTCACTCGCGCCGATTGGGCCCTATGTTGTGCAACATCGTGGTGGTTTGTGGGGCCAACCTATGAAGGTTGTTGGGCTGTGTGCGTGGCCGCGTTGTTTTTTTGGCCATTGATCCTGTCCGGACGCGTGGGTGGCTTTCCCGGGCGGACGCAAGGGGCTTGGTCTGGCAAGACATGGAGGGACTAGCCTGCCCTGTTACTTCATGGGCTTTGTCGACCGGCGCATGTGGGTCGCCTTCACCCGCTCAACTTCATCGGACTTGGAGGATCTTTGCCAACCCGGCTTCTTGTCATCGTGGACATGCTTGGCCAGCATTTTTTGGTCGTGGGGCCTGCCCGGCCGTGCCATCCTGGTTTGATGGCAAGTGCTCTGTGTTGCCTGTGCCGTTCCGGGTAAGATCAGCAGTGCGCATGTCCGTTCTCTTGACATAACCTTATGGTGGGTCCCAACTAAATTAGATGTTTTCTTTGCGCTCTGATGCCATTGGCTGGCAATAGGCGGTTTTGTGACATGTGGGAGGGGTTGATGCATGCGGGTGGTGATATTCTCATTTCCTCCTTCTCTAGATGTTATGTATTTGTGTATTCAAGGACCATACTGAAGCATTTCTCAAGTTCCGATGCAAATTCGAGGACCAAATGTGTAATTTTCTCTGTATGGACTCGAAGAGGAGGTACTGAATAAGCAAAAGAAGGCAACCCCATTGAAACGAGGGGTGGAAATCGGTGGCCTTTGTGTGTTCTTTAATTAGCCGTGCTGTGCCTGTAAGGTGTTTGTTGATTTGTCTAGCCGTGGCGTACAGGGAGGGTAGTGAGAGACTCTAAAGGACCTGACAGTTAATACCCATGATTATTATAGTGTTGTGGGATACTATAACCTGAGAACAGTGTAATTTGCAGAAACTAGTATTCTTACTATGTCGTGGGATACAATTTTGTTGAGAACTCTGTCAAAATAAAAATTCATTTTCTGCTGATGGACTGAAACCTGAAAAGGCACAGTTAAAGTCGAGTGCTGAATTAACTGCTGTGACACCTAAAAGAAATGCAGTCGGCAGCAGTGCTGAAGTAGCATCTAGAATAAGAAGCAAACATTATGAACCAATGTTCACTTCACACTGGTCCTGAAGTTCAGAACCACAGTGGTTCCTCCTATCTAGAAAATGAATCAGTTTCAGCTAGCAGAATCACAAGAGCTGCTAGGGTTTTCCTAAACCTATATCTCAATGCAGAATGCACTTCTGAGTTCTCATGTCATCGTGTCCGAGGCGGCGGTTGGGAGTCCTGCTCTTATCCTTTTCTACTCTGCACCGACATCCGGGTACCGCAGCTCGACGTTGGCTGAATTAGAGCAGAAAGTGAGGAAGTCAGGCATCATGTCAAAGGCAATACAACCACTGGAAAAGATTAATAACTTAAATATCATGTCAAAGTTTCTACTAGCGGCAAGTAGTACAAAATGGGAAACCTAAATTATCTGTATCAAGGACAGTAGTATGAAACCAATAATTTCTGTATCAAGGTTTAGTGTGAATATGTGCCTTATGTAATGATTTTCTCCCAACAAGCTTCAGACCACGTTTTGTACATACCTATTGTTAACTGTTTTATTCAGTGTTTCTTTGAAGAAATCTAAACATTATTTCCATTTAACTTCTACTTACAGCACAAGCATGGCCATCCACCAACATGCAAAACAAGTTCAAGACCAAAAATATGTGTTTCTTGCTGTTTACTCAACTGAACCAGATTTGGGTTTTCAAGTTCCAAAGTTTCCTGCTAACAGCATACAGATTAAATTGAAGAGCTGGATTCATCTAAATCATGGACAGTTCAAAAACAATAATTTCCAAATCAAGGTTGAGTGTGAATACGTGTTGATAAAATGTTTTTCTCCCAACAACTAATTAGCTTCAGACCTCTTTCTAGCATTCAACTACTTTTACTTCTATCAAAAACACAAACAGTCCTGAATTTTGTGTCTCAACAGAGTAGCAGCAGTTCCAGTAAACTGTTTTTGGGACTAACAATTTCATTAAAGCAAAACCAAAGATGCATCGGGGTAGGCCTCTCACCTGGGGTTGGCTCCCCGGCCATGAGGACGATGATGTAAAGGGTCCGCGTGCCGCGGGGTAGGTTGACGGCGAGTGGGGTAGGCCGCCCGTTAGTGCCGCCTGGACGCACATGACGAGGTTGCCCATGCCAATGCCTATATCGCTGGCCAGCTCGCTCCTCAGGCGGAACACAGACCTCCCCTTGAACCTATGGCTGAGGCATAGGGAATGACTTTTATTTTCTCTCTATCTTCTGCAGTGGTCGGGCTTTGAGTCTGACTCAACTTCACACCTTGTAACACAAGCACGAACCCTTTCTTTGATGATCCATTTTGAGCTTCTTCAAAACTTTGTCAAGGTATGTGCTTTGTGAAAGTCCTATTAAGCGTCTCAATCTATCCCTATAGATCTTGATGCCCAATATATAAGCAGCTTCATCGAGGTCTTTCATTGAAAAATTCTTATTCAAGTATCCTTTTATACTATCCAGAAATTATATATCATTTCCAATCAATAATATGTCATCCACATATAATATCAGAAATGCTACAGAGCTCCCACTCACTTTCTGTAAATACATGCTTCACTTTAAGTCTGTATAAACCCATATCTATGCTTTGATCACCTCATTAAAGCGTATATTCCAACTCTGAGATGCTTGCACCAATCCATAGATGGATTGCTGGAGCTTGCACACTTTGTTAGCATCTTTATGAAAATGCAACTAATCCCGAGGTGTTTTTGGTAATTCATAACAACATATAGCTCATTGAACTAATATTCATTCAAGTTAAATATTTCAGAAAGTTAAATGATTGGCATGGCATGGATTAGAGATGTGGACCCCTCAAAATTCTAAGGACAAAGATTGGCAAAAACTCAAGACTCTTCATTTTCATTTTAGTGGTCCAAGATCACATTGAGTCCATAGGAAATCCAATACTATTAAAAGGGGATGAGGTGTTTCTTAATGGTCTTCTACTTGCTCAAAGTGCTTAGTGATATTGCTCCAAAACCCTCAACCACTTTCTCATCTCCACATACTCCACATATGTCCAAAAACCGGATTATATTTGAATGCAGAAAGGATTGGATTATTATTGTTGTAAAAGAGAAAAAAAATAATGTGTACTTCCTGTTGATTGGTGACAAAAGTTAAAAAACAAAGGATATTAACCATTCTTTTCTCTCATTCTGTTTCTAGAACCATCTAATGCCACCCAACACATCTTCTGCTGGCCGCGACATGGCCTAGGAGGCATGCACCTTTACCTTTTTCTGGTAAAGATGACGTGATGGTTCTAGAACACATTGGAGACAGCTAGCTAGCTGTTGGATACTTTTCATGCAAATCCCGACACTCTCAAGAGTTAGATTGAGGATACCAACGATTAGCATTGATGGTTTTGTGGCATGCGGGAGGGTTGATGCCTGCAGGCGGTGATATTTTCATTTCCTCCTTCTCTAGATGTTATGTATTTATGTATTCAAGGACCATATTGAAGCATTTTGCATGTTTCGATATGGTGGTAGGTGCTAGCAAATTCAAGGACCAAATGTGTAATTTTCTCTGTTTGGACTCGAAAAGGAGGTATTGGATAAGCAAAAGGAAGGCAACCCCATTGAAAGGGGCCTGCAAATCGCTGGTCTTTGTGTGCTCTGTTCTTAGCCGTGCTGTGCATGTAACGTGTTTGTTGATTTGTCTAGCCTGAGAATCGAGTCCTATTGTTGTGGACCTGATAGTTAATACCAACTATTATTATAGTGTTGTGGGATACTATAAGTCTATAACCTGAGAACAATATAATGTGCAGAAACTAGTGTTCTTACGGTGTCGTGGGATACCATATCCTGAATTTTGTTCACATGTTATCCTGAATATGTGTTTATTAATTCATTTTCTGCTGATGGACTGAACCTGAAAAGGTACAGCTAATGTCGAGTGCTAAATTAACTGCAAGAACCACCACACCCGTCATTGCTGACACCTAAAAGAAAAGCACCAATTTTCACAGAGTTTCTTAAGTTCAGAACCACATGGGCCGGGTTCACAATTCAAAATGAATCAATTTCAGCTAGCAGAATCACAAGAGCTGCTGGGGATTTCCTAAGCCTATATCTCAATGCAAAATGCAGTTCTGAGTTCTCATGTCATCGTGTCCGAGGCGGCGACACTTCTGAAGAGGTGGACTGACAGGGCGACGGCAGGGAGTCCTGCTCTTGTCCTTTTCTACTCTGCACCGACATCCGGGTACCGCAGCTCGACGTTGGCTGAATTAGAACAGAAAGTGAGGAAGTCAGGCATCATGTCACAGGTAACAAGACCACTGGAAAAGACTAATAACTTGAATATCACTGTTTTGCAGAGCTAACAAAGAAGACTGCTTATGCACAAAACCTGAAAAACAACAATATAATGTGCAGGAACTAGCTTTTATGAAACACTATAGTATACAACCTGAATTTGGTTCAACACATTTACAATATGCTAAATCAAACAGAAATCGGTTTCTTATCTATGGCGCTAAAAGCATGACTTGACAAATTGACGCTAAAAACATTTACAATATGCTAAATCAAACAGAAAGCGAAACTAAATTATCTTTATCAAGGACCATATGAAACCAATAATTCCTGTATCAAGGTTTAGTGTGAATATGTGCCTTATGTAATGACTTTCTCCCCAATAACCAACTAGCTTCAGATCACGTTTTGTAAACACCTACTGTTTCCTTTAGTGTCTCTCTGAAGAAATCTGAACATTACTTTCCATTTAACTTCTACTTTCAAGTAGTGTTGTGGGATACATCTTGAATTTTGTTCACACCTTACTCAAAACAATTAGAAATCAGTGTCTTCTCTGTAAAGCTAAACTAGGATGACTGAACCAGAGTTGGGTTTTCAAGTTCCAAAGTTTCCTACTAAGGGCGTATATAGATTAAATTGAAGAACTGGATTCATCCAAATCATGGACAGTTCAAAACCAATAATTTCCAAATCAAGGCTGAGTGAGAATATGTGTTTATTTTTTTTTCTCCCACCAACTAATTAGCTTCAGACCACTTTATAGCATTCAACTACTTTTTTTCTCCCTCCGTCCGAAAATACTTGTCATCAAAATGGATAAAAAGAGATGTATCTAAAATTAAAATACATCTTGATACATCCCGTTTTATCCATTTTGATGACAAGTATTTCCGGACGGAGGGAGTACTTCTACTTATATCAAACACAACAGTTCAGACAAACTCCCAAGTCTTAACTGAACCAGAGTAGCAGAAGTTTCAGTAAACTGTTTCTGGGACTAACAGTTTCATTACACAAGCTGAATAGCACTCCATTAAAACAAAACCAAAGATGCATCGACCAGTAGGCCTCTCACCTGGGACGACGACGATGTAAAGGGTCCGCGTGCCGCTGGGTAGGTTGACGACGAGTGGGGTAGGCCGCCCGTTAGTGCCCGCCTGGACGCACATGACGAGGTCGCCCATGCCGATGCCTATCTCGCTGGCCAGCTCGCTCCTCAGGCGGAACACAGACCTCCCCTTGAACCCCAACGCAGCCCAGAAGGCTGGGCCCCCGTCGGCGCCCGCCGAGGCGTACACGATCCACCGCCGCGGCAACAGGACGTCGAGGCCTCCGGCGAGGGGGAGCTGCAGTTGAGTCTCGTTGTCAGGGTGCAAAGCGGAAATGCGAACTAGAATCGGAAATGCGGCGGCGCAAGACGTCAAGAAACGCAAATTTTTCAAGATGCCAAGAATTGCTCCCAGGCGAGTGAAATTAACACAATCTGTCATCCCCGCGGTTGGATTGAGACGCAAATAAACGACATCCAAGAACCAAATTCGCTCAAATTCGGGAAGAATCAGCAAGCGGGCATGGTGGGCTCACCTCAGGCATGCCCTGCCTGGCCGGGATGCGCTCCACGACGCAGTGCGTCATCGTGCTGACCATGTCGAAGTCGTCGACGCTGGCGCCGTTGTTCCAGGGGAGGTACTTCCCGTTGGCGCGGAGGAAGCGGCCGCTGGCGTGGCGGAGCAGGATGTAGTCCCCGGGCCCGAACCTGACGGGCTGCCACCTGACGTCCTCCTCCTCCCGCTCCTCGTAGTCGCGCTGCTCGACGCGGCGCCCGCAGTGGCCTAGCGGCGCCGGTGCGTCCATGGCCGTCAGGTAGCCGCCGTAGGCGGCGCTGTGGAGGAGCACGTACTGGAAACCGTCATCGCCTTGGAACAGGTGCACCGCCCACGCCGCGTTCATCGACGCCCGGTGCCGGCGGAGGGAGACGCCACGGCCGTCCTTGTCGGCGTGCAGGTACATGCCGTGCTCGCGGCTCCGCAGCCGCACGTGGTGGCCGTCCTGGAACTGCTCCATCTGTCGCCTGTGCTGGACCACTCGAGAGCAGAGGCGGTGGGCGGTGGGCGCTGCTCGGTGGAGGCGGGGATGATGGGTTCTTGGTTTCTCGGCGCTCCGGCGAGGGGGGAGAAGCGAAAGCTGTTTGTTGAAACGGTTACGTTCGGGCGCCAAGGCAGGGGAGTATTTCAAGGAACGTTCCGTGCGAGCATGGGGCCTGTGGGCAATTTTCTCGGCACAGCCCACGCTCCTGAACAGGCCCATACGACTTGTTTCCTTCCCAAAACAGGCTTTCGCCCCCACAAGAGTATAGGATTAGTCAAACCTCGCCGAATTTGATACAAAATGATGAGAAAACTCTCTTGCAAAGAAGATAAAAAATAAGAAGAGTATAAGAGTAGTCATACCTCATTGAGAAGCAACCGAAACTACTGACTAAAAATTAAACCGTGCATTCTTTGAAAACCATTGGAAATCATAGCAATGCACACACCAAGCTGTCGACGGAGAGGGGCGGCTACCCTCTCGCTTTGGGCCATGGAGCGGCGATCCTGCTTGTGGTCAGTGAGGGTTGGTAGCCACCATGGAAGTTGCTTCTATTAAGTGAGTTAATTGCACGTCAGTACCACAATTAGGACAATCTCAACGAATTGGTACCACTTTAAAAAAATTCCAAGTGAGTATAAAGTCTGGGGCGCGACCAATACGCTAGAAAAATGCATGTCTCCAAGTAGAGGCTTTCATGTCTTTCATGTTGTTATACCCCACATTAGACCCGTCATGGCCTTTTTCAACTGTTCCGTTTCCTTGTATGTATTTTTTTCGTTTTAGATATCTTTTATCTTTTTTCAGATCTTGGGTATTCTTAGGGTTTTCCTTTCTTTATTTTTTGCATTTTCTTTTTTATATAGATTTTGTAATAAATGGTGTGTATTTTTTCAGTACCCTGTCGACATATTTTTAATTTACAATAAACTTTTTATTATGCGACATTTTTCAGATCATTGTATATTAAAAATAATGTTCAATGTATATAACAAAACTGTTCATCATATATTATACAGTAATGTTCAGTGTACATTTATACAGAAATGTTCAGTGTGTATTTATACAATAATGTTCAGTGTGTATTTAAAAATATCGCATAATATAAAAGAAGTTCAATATATATTCATAAACTTCATCGTATACTTAAAAAATGTTTATCATACAATTAAAAAGATCATTGTATATTAAGAACTGTTCAATGTATATAACAAAAATGTTCATCCTATATTATACAGTAATGTTCAGTGTACATTTGTACAATAATGTTCAGTGTGTATTTACAAAAATATCGCATAATATAAAAGAAGTTCATAAACTTCAACGTATATTTAGAAATGTTTATCATACAATTGAAAAGACCAATTTATATTAAAAAATGATCAATGTATATAAGAAAATTGTTCATCGTATATTATAAAATAATGTTCGGTGTGTATTTATACAATAATGTTCAGTGTGTACTTATACAATAATGTTCAGCATGTATTTACAGAAATATCACATAATACAAAACAAGTTCAAGATATATTCATAAACTTCATAGTATATTTAAGAATGGTTATCATACAATTAAAAAGATCAATGTATATTAAAAAATGATCAATGTATATAAGAAAATTTTTCATCATATATTATACAATAATGTTCAGTGTGTATTTATAGAATAATGTTCAGTTTGTATTTTCAAAAATTATCGCATAATATATAAAAAGTTCAATATATTTAAAAACTCTATCATATATTTTAAAAAATCGTCATCATATAATTAAAAAATATCATTATAAAGTAAAAAATGTAGAATGTATATAAAAAATTCATCGTATATTATACAATAATGTGTGGTGTGTATTTATCCAATAATGTTCAGTGTGTGTTTTTGAAAAATATCGCATAATATACACAAAAAAGTTCCATGTATATTAAAAAACTTCAACGTGTATTTAGAAAATGGTCATTGTATAATTAAGAAAGACCATTGTACACTAAAAGATGTTCAGTGTATATAAAAAAATGTTTGAAATATATTATACAATAATGGTCAGTGTGTATTCACAAAAAAATTGCATAATAAAAAATTCAGTGCACATTAAAAATTTGTCCATAGTATTGAAAAAACATACATCGTTTATTATAAAACCTATATAAAAATATATGCAAAAATTTTAAAAGAAAAACCCGAAGAATACCCAAGATCTGGAAATAGATAAAAGAAATCCGAAAGAAACACATACAGAAAAAACAAAACAGTCAAAAAAGGCCCGAACGTGTCTAAAGTTTAGATTATAAAGCCATATAAGCTCGCGCATCCGCATACAGTGCGTCACAGGTTCAAATCCTGACGGTGACACGGGTTGTTTTTGCGGAAACTTGCAAAAAAAAACATCAGCCTTTTCTTCGTAAACAAGGGCATTTGCGTGATTACATATAAAGCAAGGTTTTTTTTTTTGCAAAAGAACACGTCAAGTCGGCCTCTGGCAGGCGGGTCCCACCGGTTAGTTTCCCGGTGTTTATATGGGTGTTTATATGGAGTTTAGTTCGATTTGTAGCCGCACATCCGAGAGTTGATATTGCCTTGTATTATTTATTTTTTTTGAAATGTGGTACCAATACGTTGAGACTATCCCAATTGTGATACCAACGAACAATTAACGCCTACTAAGAAGGCAAGCTTGGTGTCACCGTTGTGGCACTGCATGAAAACTTGAAAAAGAACAGAACAAAGCAGATGTATAAATTATTAGGGCCTTTAGCAATCCTTCATTTGCCAAAAGAAGAGATGATCATAGCAGTCTTTTAGCTACATTTATTTGTCTTGTATCTCAACTTCATTCTTCTATCCAATGTTGCGGTACTTCGTCAGCATTAAGAACCACCATCGCATATAGAACCTGCAAGGGAGTACATTGTTTCCTGTTGAAAAGAAGGCCATTTCATGCATTCCACGTAGAGCAGAGAATATTGAAGGTTATGGCTACAGAGTACTCAGTTTTGTAGATGCTCATCATGTGATTAATCGAGGCTCCTTTCACTAAAAAAACATGATTAATTGCACCTTGCATTTCCTCTATTCCTTGCTGAACGAGCCCTTGAACACGTAGTCCTAAACGAAAAACATGATTAATTGCACCTTGATGCACGAAGCGACAAGAGAAGAACAAATGCATATCAGATTCATCCACGCTACACCCGCAACATTGATGATCTAAGCTTTTGTCTCCGTTTCCAAAAACGATCTGCACGAATTGTTCTCACGGCCACCCGTGTGCAAACGCGAGAAGCTTGGGGAAGGGTCTAGTATGCTTATCCCCACCGCTGGTAGCCGATCCCCTAATAAATAGATGGGTATCCGGCTGAGTAAATCTTAGTGGAGTATATTTACTTTACTTAAGTTTTGATTTTTTTTTCGCGGGTGCTACTAAGTTTTGATCGGTTCTAGCATTCCCTAAATTTAGCAGAGTAAAAATCAAATTTGGATAAGCTAAACATAGATTCAATTTAAACAAACTTCTGAACCGAAATTCGATGCGTGACTTACATTACCGTCCACCAAAACATAGTCTAGTTTAGACCGATACTAAAACTTGAATCTAAACATAAACTAAAATTTAAATCTATCTGACTTTGCGGGAGACACCCAATCGACCCTAGAGATGCCACCGCCCGTGGGGTCAAGCCCTATGCCCTCGTCATCGCAGTCGGGGAAGGTTCTTCACCACTCTTAGATGTTGAAGCCGTCGTCGTTGCCGCCTCCTCTACCACCATCGTTTCCGGCTCCTCTGCCACCGTTGTTGCCACCACAGTAGTCCTCCTCGTTGCTTCAGAGGACGATGTTGTTCGCCCCACCAGCCGCTCGCTCCTCGTACAGCTTGTGCTCCGCCTCCACTAGCTTGGGGTACTGGCAGCGGAGGTCGGCCATGTACGACTCGTTGGTGGCCTCTCGGTCCTCCCAAATCGCCATCGTCGCCGCACTCACCACCCCCGACGGTGGCGGATCGACCAAAGACATCTCGCGTCACGCAAAGTTCAGGCGGGTATTGACATCGTGTAGTTGGACCGACCAAAGGTCGTACTCGCAGGCGGCAAGCTCGGCAGTTTGAAACAACCCAAGCCAAAGCTTCTTGTGGGTGTCCCGATCGGTGATTTCGGTCACCCACGTCCAACGGGTCCGCCGTCGAACACCGCGGTACTTTCTCCGTAGAGGTGGAGGTGCGGGAAGGTCAGCGAAACGCGCCGCGGTGGCGGTGTGAGTAGGATGGGCCCGCGCTGCGCTCGTGGCAGCGCGGATCTACATTGCGGATGGGCGGCAGGGACCGATGGCCACGGGATCCGGCCATGATGGCAGCGGTGAGGGTGTAGGAACAGTGGGGGATTCGCCGACGGCTGGGATTGAGGACGAGAAGAGGTAGAGGAGGTGTGGGGAGTTTTACTCCGAGACCAAACGGTGGAGTATTTTTACTCGCCGGATAAGTGATGGAGTAAAATTTGTACTCATCCTATAGCTTATACAGATTTGGCTAGGTCCCGGTTAGAGGACTAAAACCAAATGTTTACTCTTCTAATCGGTTTTAGGGGATCGGTTAGAGTTGCTCTAAATGGGAGGGAATCCCGCGCCCACCATTTAAGGCCTTCTTTGATTCGAGCTATTCCGAAAACGCACAAATAGGAAAATTACAAGAATAAGGTAGAGTTGTATCTTTTGTGGAGTTGGATGCTTGATTCATAGGAATCAGAAAAAGCACAGGATTCTTAAAAAATTGTTTGAAATCTGATATGGGTTCATAGGAGCATCTAAATTCAAGTGTGTGCCAATTCACAAGGAAATGCACTAGTGGCTATGTGAATTTTCTTTTTCAACTACGATCTTGCATAAAATTAGACTATAGTCGACGGCGTCTTCTGGAATCTCCAGCCCCAATTGAGTTGGGTAACCACGACCACGTTGGCCTCTTGCAGTTAGCTATCTCAAAGAGCAAAACAAGCAGGCGCATAGAACACCGTAGACAAGGTAGGAGTAGGACTACAAATGTCAAGTGTTGGTGGACTGAGAATTGCGTAGGTACAATTGAGTCATTATTGACTGATGTAGCCCCTCCAAATATTTACGATAATCATCTTTCATACTGGACAAACCAATTCCTTTCGCAGACCGTGTATGTTTGCAGCAGCAGCACCACCACCTCTCCATCCAACTCATCGAGCCATCCCCACAGCCACACGCCGAGGACAGCCTGTGCTTCCAGAGCTCGCGGTCGTGGTCGGCGACGAGTCGCCTCAGCTCGGCGCAGGTGCTTGCCACCCTCAAGAGGTCCAGACCGTCAACGAGCCTCGCCAGGATTTCGAGCATGATGTCGCCGGGGAGCAGCACCAAGGCATTCGCACGGCGCAGGTCGACGAGGGCACCCCGGCACAGCTTCCCGGTGAGCTCCCTCCAGAGCGCGGCCAGCCCGACACCGCAGGCGCCATGGCTGGTCAGCGCCCGCGCGGTGTCGTCCAGACCGCCGGAGAGGAGCGGCGCCGCGGCGCGCGCGTCCACGCACGCCCAGTGCAGGCCTGGCCCTTGGCCTTGGTCGGATCTGACGCGCACGTAGAAGACAACGCGCATCCCGTGCGCGCTTATCCTCAGCCGTGTTTTGATTTTCGGTTTGAGCTTTTTTTCGCCCTAGGCCGAAATGGCCGAATTTCGGCCATTTTCAAAATTTTCGGCTGAAATTTGACCAAAATTTGACTGCAATTTGACATAAATTTAACCAAAATTTGAGTAATTTTGGCCTAAATATATTTTTCGCCTCAGGCCGAGATGGCCGAAATTCGGCCGAAATCCATATTTTGCGGCCGAAAATCAAAACACAGTCCTCAGCACGACCGCGTCCCGCAGGCCCGGCGCGGCGTACCGGAGGGAGAGCGTCGAGGCCGTCGCGCCCACCCGCCTCGGAACCCGGCCGGACTTCGGGGGGACGGCGTGTGGGTGGGACACGAAGCCCGTGTCGAGGAAGGCGGCGTGGACGATGACTATGAGGCGGCCGAGGAGGCGCTCGGCCTCCCACCGGCCGGCGTCGATTACCCTATGGAGGGGCGAGATCTCTGTCATGGCCAAGATGGGTTCTAAATCTTGGAAGGATGACGGCGCGCGCGGGAGGCATGCAACTGCAGCTATACGACGAGTAGGGCAAGGGCAGGAGAGTTTTTTTCCCCATCAATATAAGACTTTATTTCTCAAATGATAGGCATGTCACTTACAAGAGGTTGAGAAATAAAATCGGGGAAGAACTTTCTCCCAAAAATTAGAAGATCTAGTTTTAATTTCGGAAACAATATAATTTCAGAAACAATATAATTTCAGAAACAATATAATTTCGGACCTCACCGAAATATATGAAACTTCGCATATTTCGAAAATTATTTTGGATTTTAAGATATTAAATTTCACTTAATTTTAATGAATTCTAACATAATTTAAATTTATTTTGAAATTAGTTTGAATCTGCCTTAAAATTTTGGCATTAAAAATATTTTGGACCTTATTGAAATATGCGAAATTTCACTATAATTTCGTTCAAATTTTTGACCTTGTATAGGAGTGGCCAGCTAAGAGCATCTTCAGCCGCGCCCCCAACAGGCCCTCCCCAGGCGTTTTTTCCGCGCCGGCGCCGAAAAAACGCCCCAGTCGCGCCCCCAAGACGTCGAATTCCGTCGGCTCGGCCCGTTTTTGCACCCAGCGATCGCAGGCCGAACCCGGCGCACTGGTGG
>NC_041393.1:9329754-9335330 GCF_002162155.2 Triticum dicoccoides
ACCTGGGGCCACACTGCCAGGCGAAAAGTCAAGCCGACTATCCAGATTCGCCTCCGACCCCCCTCCCCCCGCTCGGCCGCCGCCATGCCGATCCCGGCGCCGTCCACCATCCACCACAGCTAGATAGACCATTCCCCGTCGGAAAAGAGAAGAGGTTTCGCCGAGGCAGCCTCTCCATCGTCGTCCGGGCAACTTTCCCGGCGTTTCGGCCATGCAGGGCCTGTACACCGGCAGGTGTGCGCCCACCTCGCCCGCAAGGTGTTTTGTGATTTGCCCGGCCCGGCGATGGACTCGGACGACGAGGAGGCGCTTGCGGCGTTGCTGGAGGAGGAAGCCGAAGCTGACGTCCAGGAGCAGGAGCATCTCATGGTGCTCGCCGCCCTTGCCAGCCTGCTCGCAAGCAGTGAAAAGCCGCGGCGAGGTGGCTCGGCGTCGGGGCGGGTGAAAGAAAAAAACCGGCATTGTCTGGAAGGCTACTGCATGCTCTACTCCGACTACTTCGCCGACGCTTCATTGCACGGAGAGAAAACATTTCGGCGTTGTTATCGGATGAGACGAAAGCTTTTTCTTAGGATTGTGAATTCCATCCGGGAGTTCGACAGCTACTTCAAGTGCAAGAATGATTGCACCAGCACACTTGGATTCACCTCAATCCAGAAGTGCACGACAGCTATGAGGATGCTTGCATACGGAGCTCCCGGTGATTCACTCGACGACTATGGGCACATGGCCGAGTCCACCTGTTGGGGAACGTAGTAATTTCAAAAAAATTCCTATGTACATGCAAGATCATGGTGATGGCATAGCAATGAGAGGGGAGAGTGCTGTCCACGTACCCTCGTAGAACGTAAGCGGAAGCGTTAGCACAACGCGGTTGATGTAGTCGTACGTCTTCACGATCCGACCGATCCAAGCACCGAACGTACGGCACCTCCGAGTTCAGCACACGTTTAGCTCGATGATGATCCCCGGGCTCTGATCCAGCAAAGCTTCGGGGATGAGTTCCGTCAGCACGACGGCGTGGTGACGATGATGATGCTCTACCGGCGCAGGGCTTCGCCTAAGCTCCGCGACGATATGACCGAGGTGGAATATGGTGGAGGGGGGCACCGCACACGGCTAAGGAACGATCCGTCGATCAACTTGTGTGTCATGGGGTGCCCCCTGCCCCCGTATATAAAGGAGTGGAGGAGGGGAGGGCCGGCCCTCTCTATGGCGCGCCCTAGAGGAGTCCTACTCCCACCGGGAGTAGGATTCCCCTTTTCCTAGTCCAACTAGGAGTCCTTCCAAGTAGTAGGAGTAGGAGACAAGGAAGGGGAAGAGAGAAGGGAAGGAAGGAGGGGGTGCAGCCCCTCCCCTTAGTCCAATTCGGACTAGGCCATGGGGGGGCGCGTGGCCTGCCCTAGGCAGCCCCTCTCTCTTTCCCGTATGGCCCAATAAGGCCCAATACTTCTCCCCGGCGAATTCCTGTAACTCTCCGGTACTCCGATAAATACCCGAATCACTCGGAACCTTTCTGAACTCCGAATATAGTCGTCCAATATATCGATCTTTACGTCTCGACCATTTCGAGACTCCTCGTCATGTCCCCGATCTCATACGGGACTCCGAACTCCTTCGGTACATCAAAACTCATAAACTCATAATATAACTGTCATCGTAACGTTAAGCGTGCGGACCCTACGGGTTCGAGAACTATGTAGACATGACCTACAACTATTCTCGGTCAATAACCAATAGCGGAACCTGGATGCCCATATTGGTTCCTACATATTCTACGAAGATCTTTATCGGTCAAACCGCATAACAACATACGTTGTTCCCTTTGTCATCGGTATGTTACTTGCCCGAGATTTGATCGTCGGTATCCAATACGTAGTTCAATCTCGTTACCGGCAAGTCTCTTTACTCGTTACGTAATGCATCATCCCGTAACCAACTCATTGGTCACATTGCTTGCAAGGCTTATAGTGATGTGCATTACCGAGAGGGCCCAGAGATACCTCTCCGACAATCGGAGTGACAAAACCTAATCTCGAAATACGCCAACTCAACATGTACCTTCGGAGACACCTGTAGTACTCCTTTATAATCACCCAGTTACGTTGTGGCGTTTGGTAGTACCCAAAGTGTTCCTCCGGTAAACGGGAGTTGCATAATCTCATAGTTACAGGAACATGTATAAGTCATGAAGAAAGCAATAGCAATATACTAAACGATCAAGTGCTAGGCTAACGGAATGGGTCATGTCAATCACATCATTCTCCTAATGATGTGATCCCATTAATCAAATGAGAACACATGTCTATGGTTAGGAAACATAACCATCTTTGATTAATGAGCTAGTCAAGTAGAGGCATACTAGTGACTATATGTTTGTCTATGTATTCACACATGTATCATGTTTCCGGTAAATACAATTCTAGCATGAATAATAAACATTTATCATGAAATAAGGAAATAAATAATAACTTTATTATTGCTTCTAGGGCATATTTCCTTCAGTCTCCCACTTGCACTAGAGTCAATAATCTAGTTCACATCGCTATGTGATTTAACACCAATATTCACATCTGCATGTGATTAATACCCATAGTTCACATCATCATGTGATCAACACTCAAAGGGTTTACTAGAGTCAATAATCTAGTTCACATCGCTATGTGATTAACACCCAAAAGAGTACTAAGGTATGATCATGTTTTGCTCGTGAGAGAAGCTTAGTCAACGGGTCTGTCATATTCAGAGCCGTATGTATTTTGCAAATATTCTATGTCCACAATGCTCTGCACGGAGCTACTCTAGCTAATTGCTCCCACTTTCAATATGTATCAAGATTGAGACTTAGAGTCATCTGGATTGGTGTAAAGTCTTGCATCGTTGTAACTTTAACGACGGGCTCTTTTATCACCTCCATAATCGAGAAACATCTCCTTAGTCCTCACTAAGGATATTCTTGACCCATGTCCAGTGATCTACTTATTAGATCAAAATTGTATTCCTTTGCCAAACACAGAGCAAGGTATACAATAGGTCTGGTTCACAGCATAACATACTTTATAGAACCTATGACTGAGGCATAGGGAATGACTTTTCATTCTCTTTCTATTTTCTGCAATGGTCGGGTCTTGAGTCTTACTCAACTTCACACCTTGTAACACAGGCAAGAACTCCTTCTTTGGCTGTTCCATTTTGAACTATTTCAAAAATTTATCAAGGTATGTACTCATTGAAAAATCTTATCAAGCGTCTTGATCTATCTATATAGATCTTGATGCTCAATGTGTAAGCAACTTCACCGAGGTCTTGCTTTGAAAAACTCTTACTCAAGTATCCTTTCATGCTATCCAGAATTTCCATATCATTTCCAATTAACAATATGTCATCCACATATAATATTAGAAATGCTACAGAGCTCCCACTCACTTTCTTGTAAATACAGGCTTCTTCAAAAAGTCTGTATAAAACCATATGCTTTGATCAACTCATCAAAGCATATATTCCAACTCCGAGATGCTTGCACCAGTCCATAGATGGATCGCTAGAGCTTGCACAATTTGTTAGCACCTTTAGGATTGACAAAACATTCTGGTTGCATCATATACAACTCTTCTTTAAGAAAACCATTAAGGAATGCAGTTTTGTTTATCCATTTGCCAGATTTCATAAAATGCGGCAATTGCTAATCATGATTCAGACACACTTAAGCATAGATACGAGTGAAAAACTCTCATCGTAGTCAACACCTTGAACTTGTCGAAAACCTTTTGCGACAATTCTAGCTTTGTAGATAGTAACACTATCAGCGTCCGTCTTCCTCTTGAAGATCCATTTAATCTCAATGTCTCGCCGATCATTGAGCAAGTCAATCAAAGTCCATACTTTGTTTTTATACATGGATCTTATCTCAGATCTCATGGCCTGAAGCCATTTTGCGGAATCTGGGCTCACCATCGCTTCTTCATAGTTCGTAGGTTCGTCATGGTCTAGTAACATAACTTCCAGAACAGGATTACCGTACCACTCTGGTGCGGATCTTACTCTGTAAGACCTACGAGATTCTGTAGTAACTTAATCTGAAGTTTCATGATCATCATCATTAACTTCCTCATTATGGTGTAGTAGTCACAGGAACAGATTTCTGTGATGAACTACTTTCAAATGAGGGAGCAGGTACAGTTACCTCATCAAGTTCTACTTTCCTCCCACTCACTTCTTTCAAGAGAAACTCCTTCTCTAGAAAGGATCCATTCTTAGCAACGAATGTTTTGCCTTCGGATCTGTGATAGAAGGTGTACCCAACAGTTTTCTTTGGGTATTCTATGAAGACGCACTTCTCCGATTTGGGTTTGAGCTTATCAGGTTGAAAACCTTTTTCATATAAGCATCGCAACTCCAAACTTTAAGAAACGACAGCTTAGGTTTACTGCTAAACCATAGTTCATACGGTGTCGTCTCAATGGATTTAGATGGTGCCCTTTTTAAACGTGAATGCAGCTATCTCTAATGCACAACCCCAAAACGATAGTGGTAAAACCGATCAGAGACATCATAGATCGCACCATATCCAATAAAGTGCGGTTACGACGTTCGGACACACCATAACGTTGTGGTCTTCCAGGTGGCGTGAGCTGTGAAACTATTCCACATTGTTTTAATTGAAGACCAAACTCGTAACTCAAATATTCGTCTCCGCGATCAGATAGTAGAAACTTTATTTTCTTGTTACGATGATTTTTCCACTTCACTCTGATATTCTTTGAACTTTTCAATTATTTCAGACTTATGTTTCATCAAGTAGATATACCCATATCTGCTCAAATCATTTTGTGAAGGTCAGAAAATAACGATACTTGCCACGAGCATCAACACTCATTGGATCGCATACATCGGTATGTATTATTTCCAATAAGTCAGTAGCTTGTTCCATTGTTCCGGAGAACGGATGTAACGCCCGGATAATTAGGCTACAGTAAAACTCTTATAATGATGCCATGTCACCAGTGTTACTGTTGCTAACCAAGTGGTAGTTCAAAATCGTTGCTAATTCAAAATATGAATTAGTGTTAAACACCCTAAGTTTTCAAAAGGCAAAGCGAAAATGTTCGGGGGTTGCCAAATATTGCACTGGTAATTATGGTGAAGCAAACACCATTTTATAAAATGCCTAAATGCCCTAAAACTAAATAAAACAGAAGGGGAAATAAATAAAAGAAAGAGATTACAAAAGAAAAAAAAACAAAAGGGGGGGGGGAGCCCCCTGGACCAGGCAGCCCAACCCACCCGCACGGCCACCACCCAACCCCCTGGCCCGCAGTCAGCCTGGCCGGCCCAGCCGGCCCAGCCCCCGCACAGCGTCCCCTTCCCCTGTTCCCCCGACCCGGGTCGGAACAGGGCGCGTCCCAGCCGAACCCACCTCGCCGGCGACGAGGCGTGGGGATAAGGACGCCGACGCCGCGCCCCCTCGGTCTCCCCTCCCACTCGCCCCCACGCTCGCCCTCGGCCCCCGCGCCTCTCCCTCTCCCCTCCAGATCCATCTCCCCCTCCTTCCCCACCGCAACCGAGCGCCGCCATGG
>NC_041393.1:9336171-9345133 GCF_002162155.2 Triticum dicoccoides
GTTTTGGGCCACCGTGGCGGAATCCCGAAGCTCGCCGGCGTCCTCCGCCGTGTTTTGGCTTGCCAAAGCCAACTCCGGCGCCGGCATCCGACGTGGCTGACCTGGGGCTACCACCAGGGTCACTGCCAACGGGTCCCACGGGCCCCAGTTGACTGGGTTGACCAGTCAACCCTGCTGACTTGGCAACCCCCAGCCACTGACCAGTGGGGCCCACCCCCCTAATTAACAGGAATTAATTAAATTAGTTTAGTTAACCTAAATTAGACAATGACAGGTGGGCCCAGTAGTTTAATAACTGAATTTAGATTAGTTTGAACCCTGTTTAACCCACTGTCTATGACAGGTGGGTCCCCCATGTCAATTTGACTAGTCAACCGAACTGCTGGCTGCTGACGTCACTCTTATGTCATGCTGACGTCATAAATTCATTTTCGAATTAAATAATTAATTAATTAAATTTCAGAAATTAATATAATCTTTAGAAAGTCATATCTTTTAATCCGTAACTCGGATGAAAATACTTTCTACATGAAAGTTGCTCAGAACGACGAGACGAATCCGGATACGCAACCCGTTCGTCCGCCACACACCCCTAGCATACCGAACACGCAACTTTCCCCCTCCGGTTCACCGGTCCGAAAACGCGAAACACCGGGAATACTTTCCCGGATGTTTCCCCCTTTCGTCGGTATCACCTACTACCGCGATTGGGCTCACCTAGCATCGTTACTTGTCATGTCATGCATCGATATGCATTTGTTTGCATGGTATTCATTGTTTCTTCCCCCTCTTCTCTCCGGTAGACTACGAGACCGACGCTGCTGCTGCCCAGTTCGACTACGGAGTTGACGACCTCTCTCTCTTGCCAGAGCAACCAGGCAAGCCCCCTCTTTGATCACCAGATATCGCCTATTCTCCTCTATACGGCTTGCATTAGAGTAGTGTAGCATGTTACTGCTTTCGTTAATCCTATTCTGATGCATAGCCTGACATTGTTGCTACATCTGTTGATACCTTACCTGCAATCCCAAATGCTTAGTATAGGATGCTAGTTATCATCATTGGCCCTACATTCTTGTCAGTCTGCCTTGCTATACTATTGGGCCGTGATCACTCGGGAGGTGATCACGGGTATATACTATACATACATACATACTATACAGATGGTGACTAAAGTCGGGTCAGCTCAAAGAGTACCCGCGAGTGATTCACGGATTGGGGGCTGAAAGGACCTTTGTCCCGACGGCCCTCTGTGTGGATCTTTATGGCGGAGCGACAGGGCAGGTTGAGACCGCCTAGGAGAGAGGTGGGCCTGGCCCTGTTCGGCGTTCGCGGATACTTAACACGCTTAACGAGATCTTGGTATTTGATCTGAGTCGGCTACGAGCCTATACGCACTAACCATCTACGCGGGAGTAGTTATGGGTATCCCGGCGTCGTGGTATCAGCCGAAGCACTTCAGACGTCAGCGACGGAGCGGCGCGCGCCGGATTGGAACGTAAGCCTGCTCTTGTATTAAGGGGGCTAGTTCTGCTTCCGGCCGCCCACGCAACGTGCAGGTGTGCTATGGGCGATGGGCCCAGACCCCTGTGCGCTTAGGTTTAGACCGGCGTGCTGGCCTCTCTGCTTTGCCTAGGTGGGGCTGCGACGTGTTGATCTTCCGAGGCCGGGCATGATCCAGGAAAGTGTGTTCGGCCAAATGGGATCAAGCGTGTTGGGTTATGTGGTGCACCCCTGCAGGGAAGTTAATCAATTCGAATAGCCGTGATCTTCGGTAACAGGACGACTTGGAGTTGTACCTTGACCTTATGACAACTAGAACCGGATACTTAATAAAACACACCCTTCCAAGTGCCAGATACAACCGGTGGTCGCTCTACCTCAGGGATATGAGGAGGGGATCGCCGGGTAGGATTATGCTATGAGATGCTATTGGAGATGCTACGGGGAGGATTTCAATCTACTCTCTTCTACTTGATGCAAGACGGTGGCTGCGAGAAGCGTAGTCTTCGATAGGATTAGCTATCCCCCTCTTATTCTGGCATTCTGCAGTTCAGTCCACTGATATGGCCTCCTTACACATATACCCATGCATATGTAATGTAGTTCCTTGCTTGCGAGTACTTTGGATGAGTACTCACGGTTGCTTTCTTTCCCCTTTTCCCCTTTCCTTTCTTTCTGGTTGTCGCAACCAGAGGCTGGAGTCCAGGAGCCAGACGCCACCGTCGACGACGACCCCTACTACACTGGAGGTGCCTACTACTACGTGCTGCCCGCGGAAGACGACCGGGAGTAGTTTAGGAGGATCCCAGGCAGGAGGCCTGTGCCTCTTTCGATCTGTATCCCAGTTTGTGCTAGCCTTCTTAAGGCAAACTTGTTTAACTTATGTCTGTACTCAGATATTGTTGCTTCCGCTGACTCGTCTATGATCGAGCACTTGTATTCGAGCCCTCGAGGCCCCTGGCTTGTATTATGATGCTTGTATGACTTATTTTATGTTTTAGAGTTGTGTTGTGATATCTTCCCGTGAGTCCCTGATCTTGATCGTACACATTTGCGTGCATGATTAGTGTACGATTGAATCGGGGGCGTCACAAGTTGGTATCAGAGCCGACTGCCTGTAGGAATCCCCCTTCCACACTCCTTGGCCGAAGTCGAGTCTAGACATTACAAAAACTTTTGCTAACTTGGCTGTGTGCCTTACGGGCCCACGTCGCCATTGGGTGGTATTAGGATCTTTTACTCCTCGACCTTTACTCTGGGACTCTGAACTCTTTTCTACTCGGGTTAAACGAATTTACTAACCCTGACATTAGGATCCCGTTACCACGTTCACCCCAAAGTTGGATAAGCCATAGTTATTCTGTAGGATAGCATTTTGAATAGTGCCCATGTTGTCATTTGACTCCATTGAAACATCTTTATTTTCAGATGGAACCCGCGAGGCAGGTCGTGCGCCACACTGCGGCCATTGGTGCCTCAGGATCACCTGCTGTGCTAGCTGATATGATGACCTATCTGGGTTATCGCTGGCACCCTGAGTACACCGTCTACGAGGAGTACCAGGACTTTAACCAGGAGCAGTACCGTGCCATCGTCCACCTCTACTCTCGGGAGTATGAGTCCACTACCGTGCTGCACACCGCTCATGGTGTTGGAGTGACCATCGAGATGGCAGTCCACGATGCTGCTCATGCTGCTCTAACACGTCTTCGTGGAGAGTATCAGGCATTGGACACTTCCCCTTTCAGGCACATTCCTATCGCATCTGACGTTGGTGCGGAGGGATACTACACTGCCGCCTACTCCACCGTCACCCGAGAGCCTTTCCACCATCAGCGCCTGGTTATGCATGCTGATGGGCTGGACCGAGCTAACAGAGCTCTTCGCCACGAGTTTTACACCACTCGTCAGCACCTTTACAGGGCTCTGACGCGGTTGCACCCCTTTGTCCGGTCTGGACAGCTGCCGCGTTCCGTGATCTACCCAGCCAGGACCGTGATGCCCCACGGTGTCGGATGGCCAGAGGTGGGGGGCTACTCTCCCGCACTTGGTCCTCTTCTGCCACCTGAGCGTCGGATTCTACACCAGAGTATCCGCGGCCCCCAGGCCACTGACGTGGAGGACTATCCGTTGCCTCACTACCAGCTGTCAGGTTACAGCTACCTTCACAGTACCTCCTGGGACTGATGTAGTCTTGCTCATTAGTCTTAGATGCACTCGCGAGCCTGCGTGCCGCCTATGATGACTTAATCTGTGTACTGAACTCTATGTCCGACCCCTTTTGTAAGTTATGCCGACTATCTATGTGGTATCTGTCGTGCTCCTTTCATTATGCATGGTTCATCATGAATGACTCTTGTCTATGCAAATTTCTCATTACTGAACTACCCCTGTTATATATTAACAGGATGGTTAGACCAGCTGGTCGTGGTCGTGGTGGCAACTTCCCACCACCGCCTGAGTACATGGCTGGTATGATCCAACAGCTTGAGATGAATCGCCAGTTCATGGAAAACGTGATGGCTCAGTTTCCTCGCCCCAATATGAACCAGCATCCAAACACCACAACTCTGCAGGATTTCATACGCCTCAACCCAAGTGTGTACCGCAGCTCAACCCAGCCGCTGGATGCTGATGACTGGCTCCATGACATCACCTATGAGATGGAGTCTGCTGATGTAGCCCCTGCCAGCTATGTCACTTTTGCTTCCTTCTTCCTGAAGGGACCCGCAGCTCAATGGTGGGACAGCCACAGGCGTACTCTGCCAGTTGGAACAATCATCACCTGGCCAGACTTCCAGGCTGCCTTCCGTGCCCGCTTCATTCCTCAGGGAGTCATGGACCGGAAGAAGCGTGAGTTTCGAAACCTCACCCAAGGCAACAAGACTGTTGAAGCTTATCAGCGAGAGTTTCTGGAATTATCCCGCTATGCTGAAGAAGACATTGCAACTGATGCTCGCAGACAGGAGAAGTTCCGTGAAGGCCTTCAAGCTGACATCAAGCTCGCACTTCTAGTGCATGACTTTGCCGATTTCGCCACCTTGGTGAACAAGGCCATCAATGTCGAGACGGGTCTGCAAGAACACCAGAGCTCTCAAAGGCGCCACCGTGACACGGGCTCATCTTCGGGCCCGCCCTCGCAGAAGCGTAAGATATGGATCCCGAACAACATGTACCGTCCAAATGCACCAGCCCCAAGGCAGTCTTACGCTGCACCTCGTCTGCCTACTGCTCCAACTAGGCAGCCAAGGCTTCCAGCTCCGCCACCCCAAGCTCCTGTTCCCACTCCCAATAATGGCCTGTGCTACAAGTGTGGTCAACCAGGTCACCGGGCTAGGGATTGCTTTCAGAATCAGAATCAACTGGCCCTTCCAGCTACTGGCCGTGGAAACAACCAGGCCCGCAACAACAATGCCAAGTCTTATGGCCGTGTTCATGCCAACCACGTTGATCTGAATGAAGCTCAAGACCAGCCTGCTACTGTGATGGGTACACTCCTCGTAAATTCAGTACCTGCATCTGTTTTATTCGATACAGGTGCATCGCATTCATTCATGTCAGAAGATTTTGCATGCTTGCACGACATTAAATGTGAGGACATGAATGCTTCACTATTAGTACACACTCCTGCGGGCCAATGTCGAACCTCCATGATTTGCAACGACGTCCCTGTAGAAATCGAAGGACTGGAATTCCTTGTCTCTCCCATCGTACTGAAGTCCTGTAGCATTGACCTCATTCTGGGAATGAATTGGTTAAAGGCGCATACTGCTTCTATCGTTTGCGCCACCAAGACCGTCCATCTGCTACACCCTTCTGATGAGATAATAAGCTACAATGCCCATCTGGTTAAGAATGCCGAAGTAAGGCTCTATGCATTGAATGCATTGAACGCCGCACCACTCGAGGGCATTGAAAACATCCCCGTCGTGCGTGACTTCCTCGACGTCTTTCCAGAAGAACTCCCAGGGATTCCCCCCGCTAGAGCTGTCGAATTCGTCATCGACTTGAAACCAGGCACTACTCCTATAGCCAAGCGACCCTATAAGATGCCGCCGCATGAACTCCTTGAGCTTAAGGAGGAAATCGATAAATCTCTTCAAAGTGGTTTCATTCGCCCAAGTTGCTCTCCTTGGGGAGCACCTTCTCTCTTTGTCAAGAAGAAAGATGGGACAAACCGATTGGTCCAAGACTACCGTCCTATAAACCAAGCTACCATTCAGAATAAGTATTCTCTTCCTCGGATCAATGATCTGTATGATCAATTAGCTGGATCATCAGTGTTCTCTAAACTCGACTTGAGGTTGGGTTACCACCAGATCCGTGTTCATGAGGAAGATATCCCCAAGACCGCCTTTGTGACTCGTTATGGTTCATACGAGTACACCGTCATGCCTTTCGGCTTAACCAATGCTCCAGCCACCTTCTCTCGCCTGATGAACTATATATTCATGGATTACCTCGACAAGTTCGTCGTGGTTTATCTGGATGATATTCTGGTATTTTCCAAGAGTGAAGAAGAACATGCTGAACATCTTCGTCTTGTGCTGGAAAAGCTACGAGAGCATCAACTTTATGCCAAGTTCTCCAAATGTGAATTCTGGCTTCCCGAAGTAACCTATCTCGGGCATGTCATCTCTAAGGATGGTATTGCCGTCAACCCTGAACGAGTTCAGGCTATTCTCGATTGGACTCCTCTGAAGAACGTTAAGCAAGTCAGAAGTTTTCTCGGTCTCGCCAGCTACTGCCGTCGATTCGTCGAGAACTTCTCCAAGATTGCCAGGCCTCTGACTAACCTATTGCATAAGGGCGTCAAGTTCCAATGGACAGATAAATGTCGGGAAAGTTTCCAGGCACTCAAGGACAAGTTGACTTCTGCCCCAGTACTAGCTCCTCCTGATACTAAGAAGGACTTCGTCATTTACTGCGATGCTTCCCATCAAGGACTAGGCTGTGTCCTAATGCAAGAGCGCAAAGTGGTTGCTTATGCCTCTCGGCAATTGCGCCCTCACGAAGAGAACTACCCAGTTCACGACCTCGAACTTGCTGTTGTCATTCATGCACTAAAGCAGTGGCGACATTACCTACTCGGTAATCGTTGCGAGATCTTCACTGACCACCAAAGTCTGAAGTATCTGTTCACTCAGCCAGACCTGAACCTCCGTCAGCAGAGATGGATGGAGACTGTTGCAGACTTCGATTTGGGTATTTCCTATACCCCAGGCAAGGCTAATGTAATGGCTGATGCCTTGAGCTGCAAGTCTTACTGCAACCACCTCCAGGTTCACAAAGTTCAGCCCTCACTTGTTGAAGAATTCAGAAAGCTAAACCTTCATATTGTTCCTCCGGGTGCACTCGCTCCCCCTCCTCCGGAGTTCCGCAAGATGAATCTCCGTGTTGTTTCCCAGGGTTCCCTCTATACCCTGGCTGTTGAACCCGATCTCGTGGGCACCATAAAGACAATGCAGGGATTTGACTCTGAAGTCTACAAGATTAAGCAAGACCTCAAAGAAGGAAGTCCCTCATCCTTCACTATTGCTGATGATGGCGCCTTGTACTTCAAAGGCCGCCTAGTGGTGCCATGTAAGAAGGAAAACCTGAATATGACTCAGGAGGTTATGAAAGAAGCTCATGATACGCCTCTATGTATCCACCCTGGTAGTACAAAGATGTACCAAGACATCCGCCAGAGATTCTGGTGGTCTAACATGAAGCAAGACATTGCTCGTTATGTTGCTGAATGTGACGTTTGCCGTCGTATCAAAGCAGAACATCAAAGGCCCGCTGGAACTCTGCAACCTATATCTATTCCTGAATGGAAATGGGACCATGTCGAGATGGACTTCGTTACTGGATTTCCCAAATCGCAAAAGGGTAATGATGCTATTCTTGTCGTCATTGACCGACTTTCTAAGGTTGCACATTTTCTGGCGGTCAAAGAAACGATCACTGCTAGTCAGCTTGCAACTCTCTACATGACCAGAATTGTTTCGCTTCACGGTATTCCACTGGTTATCAGTTCAGACCGTGGCAGTTTATTCACTTCAAGATTCTGGGCAAGTTTCCAAGAAGCTATGGGCACTCATCTGTCTTTCAGCACTGCTTTTCATCCTCAGTCACAAGGGCAAGTTGAACGTGTCAACCAAGTTCTCGAAGACATGCTTCGAGCTTGTGTTATATCCTTCGGCAAGAAATGGGAGGAATCTCTCCCGTATGCTGAGTTCTCTTATAATAATAGCTATCAAGCTAGTCTGAAGATGGCCCCCTTCGAAGTGTTATATGGACGAAAGTGCCGAACCCCTCTGAACTGGTCAGAAACTGGGGAACGTCCACTCTTCGGTCCGGATATTATCCAACATGCCGAAGAGCAAGTCCGCATTATTCGCGGGAATCTCAAGACTGCTCAGTCACGCCAGAAGAGTAATTACGACCGTCATCATAAAGACATGGTCTATCAACCTGGCGAAAAGGCCTATCTTCGCGTTTCACCAATGAAGGGTGCTCACCGCTTCGGGATCAAGGGCAAGCTAGCTCCTCGCTATATTGGCCCATTCACTATTCTCGAGAGGCGTGGAAAAGTGGCATATCAACTGGAGCTTCCGTCGAACCTTTCTCAGGTTCACGATGTGTTCCACGTGTCGCAGCTCCGTCGCTGCTTCAAGGACCCAATCCGAGCAGTGGATCATGAAGTGCTCGAATTGCAACAGGACCTCTCCTATAAAGAGCATCCGGTCCGCATTCTTGACCAAGCTGAACGCCGCACACGCCAGAAGGCGATCAAGTTCCTCAAAGTCCAGTGGTCGCACCATTCTGAAGATGAAGCCACTTGGGAACGTGAGGATCGCCTGCGTGATGAATACCCCGCACTGTTTCCTTCTACCTCCTAAATCTCGGGACGAGATTTCTTGTAGTGGAGGAGATTTGTAACGCCCGGATAATTAGGCTACAGTAAAACTCTTATAATGATGCCATGTCACCAGTGTTACTGTTGCTAACCAAGTGGTAGTTCAAAATCGTTGCTAATTCAAAATATGAATTAGTGTTAAACACCCTATGTTTTCAAAAGGCAAAGCGAAAATGTTCGGGGGTTGCCAAATATTGCACTGGTAATTATGGTGAAGCAAACACCATTTTATAAAATGCCTAAATGCCCTAAAACTAAATAAAACAGAAGGGGAAATAAATAAAAGAAAGAGATTACAAAAGAAAAAAAAAACAAAAGGGGGGGGGGAGCCCCCTGGACCAGGCAGCCCAACCCACCCGCACGGCCACCACCCAACCCCCTGGCCCGCAGTCAGCCTGGCCGGCCCAGCCGGCCCAGCCCCCGCACAACGTCCCCTTCCCCTATTCCCCCGACCCGGGTCGGAACAGGGCGCGTCCCAGCCGAACCCACCTCGCCGGCGACGAGGCGTGGGGATAAGGACGCCGACGCCGCGCCCCCTCGGTCTCCCCTCCACTC
>NC_041393.1:9345287-9353163 GCF_002162155.2 Triticum dicoccoides
GAGGCGCTGCAGCATCGGATCCCCTTCGTCCCCTTCTCCGGCTGCCATCGATCTTCTTCGTCTCCGGCGCCGCCCCTGCAGCTCCTAAACCGTCACCGAGCCTTCTTGTGTGCTCCACGGTGAGCTCTCCTTCCTCTCCGCTCTCTTCTCCTCGCCCCAACGTGCTCGTAATCACCGCCTCGTACGTGCCCGAACCCATCACCGCGGGAGCTCATCGCCGACGAGCTTCCGGCGACCAAATGGTCCCGCTCCAGTGCCCGTTTAGCTCGCCCGCGCACGTAGAGCCTGCCTAGCCTCTTCTTTTGCTCCGTAGCCCGCTGTTCCGCCGTCTCCGACATCCACCCGTACGAGTCGCCGCCTCCGCTGCTCGCCGGCGTGGTTCCGGTCATCCCCGAGACCAACCCGTAGCCCCATGCGACGCGCGACGTCGTTAGCTTTCGAACGGGAGTAGCCACGCCTGTTTTGGGCCACCGTGGCGGAATCCCGAAGCTCGCCGGCGTCCTCCGCCGTGTTTTGGCTTGCCAAAGCCAACTCCGGCGCCGGCATCCGACGTGGCTGACCTGGGGCTACCACCAGGGTCACTGCCAACGGGTCCCACGGGCCCCAGTTGACTGGGTTGACCAGTCAACCCTGCTGACTTGGCAACCCCCAGCCACTGACCAGTGGGGCCCACCCCCCTAATTAACAGGAATTAATTAAATTAGTTTAGTTAACCTAAATTAGACAATGACAGGTGGGCCCAGTAGTTTAATAACTGAATTTAGATTAGTTTGAACCCTGTTTAACCCACTGTCTATGACAGGTGGGTCCCCCATGTCAATTTGACTAGTCAACCGAACTGCTGGCTGCTGACGTCACTCTTATGTCATGCTGACGTCATAAATTCATTTTCGAATTAAATAATTAATTAATTAAATTTCAGAAATTAATATAATCTTTAGAAAGTCATATCTTTTAATCCGTAACTCGGATGAAAATACTTTCTACATGAAAGTTGCTCAGAACGACGAGACGAATCCGGATACGCAGCCCGTTCGTCCGCCACACACCCCTAGCATACCGAACACGCAACTTTCCCCCTCCGGTTCACCGGTCCGAAAACGCGAAACACCGGGAATACTTTCCCGGATGTTTCCCCCTTTCGTCGGTATCACCTACTACCGCGATTGGGCTCACCTAGCATCGTTACTTGTCATGTCATGCATCGATATGCATTTGTTTGCATGGTATTCATTGTTTCTTCCCCCTCTTCTCTCCGGTAGACTACGAGACCGACGCTGCTGCTGCCCAGTTCGACTACGGAGTTGACGACCTCTCTCTCTTGCCAGAGCAACCAGGCAAGCCCCCTCTTTGATCACCAGATATCGCCTATTCTCCTCTATACGGCTTGCATTAGAGTAGTGTAGCATGTTACTGCTTTCGTTAATCCTATTCTGATGCATAGCCTGACATTGTTGCTACATCTGTTGATACCTTACCTGCAATCCTAAATGCTTAGTATAGGATGCTAGTTATCATCATTGGCCCTACATTCTTGTCAGTCTGCCTTGCTATACTATTGGGCCGTGATCACTCGGGAGGTGATCACGGGTATATACTATACATACATACATACTATACAGATGGTGACTAAAGTCGGGTCAGCTCGAAGAGTACCCGCGAGTGATTCACGGATTGGGGGCTGAAAGGACCTTTGTCCCGACGGCCCTCTGTGTGGATCTTTATGGCGGAGCGACAGGGCAGGTTGAGACCGCCTAGGAGAGAGGTGGGCCTGGCCCTGTTCGGTGTTCGCGGATACTTAACACGCTTAACGAGATCTTGGTATTTGATCTGAGTCGGCTACGAGCCTATACGCACTAACCATCTACGCGGGAGTAGTTATGGGTATCCCGGCGTCGTGGTATCAGCCGAAGCACTTCAGACGTCAGCGACGGAGCGGCGCGCGCCGGATTGGAACGTAAGCCTGCTCTTGTATTAAGGGGGCTAGTTCTGCTTCCGGCCGCCCACGCAACGTGCAGGTGTGCTATGGGCGATGGGCCCAAACCCCTGTGCGCTTAGGTTTAGACCGGCGTGCTGGCCTCTCTGCTTTGCCTAGGTGGGGCTGCGACGTGTTGATCTTCCGAGGCCGGGCATGATCCAGGAAAGTGTGTCCGGCCAAATGGGATCAAGCGTGTTGGGTTATGTGGTGCACCCCTGCAGGGAAGTTAATCTATTCGAATAGCCGTGATCTTCGGTAACAGGACGACTTGGAGTTGTACCTTGACCTTATGACAACTAGAACCGGATACTTAATAAAACACACCCTTCCAAGTGCCAGATACAACCGGTGGTCGCTCTACCTCAGGGATATGAGGAGGGGATCGCCGGGTAGGATTATGCTATGAGATGCTATTGGAGATGCTACGGGGAGGATTTCAATCTACTCTCTTCTACTTGATGCAAGACGGTGGCTGCGAGAAGCGTAGTCTTCGATAGGATTAGCTATCCCCCTCTTATTCTGGCATTCTGCAGTTCAGTCCACTGATATGGCCTCCTTACACATATACCCATGCATATGTAGTGTAGTTCCTTGCTTGCGAGTACTTTGGATGAGTACTCACGGTTGCTTTCTTTCCCCTTTTCCCCTTTCCTTTCTTTCTGGTTGTCGCAACCAGAGGCTGGAGTCCAGGAGCCAGACGCCACCGTCGACGACAACCCCTACTACACTGGAGGTGCCTACTACTACGTGCTGCCCGCGGAAGACGACCGGGAGTAGTTTAGGAGGATCCCAGGCAGGAGGCCTGTGCCTCTTTCGATCTGTATCCCAGTTTGTGCTAGCCTTCTTAAGGCAAACTTGTTTAACTTATGTCTGTACTCAGATATTGTTGCTTCCGCTGACTCGTCTATGATCGAGCACTTGTATTCGAGCCCTCGAGGCCCCTGGCTTGTATTATGATGCTTGTATGACTTATTTTATGTTTTAGAGTTGTGTTGTGATATCTTCCCGTGAGTCCCTGATCTTGATCGTACACATTTGCGTGCATGATTAGTGTACGATTGAATCGGGGGCGTCACAACGGAGTTTTAGTCATCTTGCCCAAAAGGCACGGTTCGCAAGCATCAAATGATTCATAACCTAGTGATTCTGAAAATCCATCTTTATGGAGTTTCTTCATGCGCTTTACACCGATATGACCCAAACGGCAGTGCCACAAATAAGTTGCACTATCATTATTAACTTTGCATCTTTTGGCATCAATATTATGAATATGTGTATCACTATGATCGAGATCCAACACACTATTTTCATTGGGTGTATAACCATCGAAGGTCTTATTCATGTAAACAGAATAACAATTATTCTCTAACTTTAAATGAATAACCGTATCACAATAAACACGATCAAATCATGTTCATGCTCAACGGAAATGCCAAATAACATTTATTTAGGTTTAACACTAATCCCGAAAGTATAGGGAGTGTGCGATGATGATCATATCAATCTTGGAACTACTTCCAACACTCATCGTCACTTCCCCTTCAACTACTCTCTGTTTATTCTGTAACTCCTGTTTCGAGTTACTAATCTTAGCAACCGAACAAGTATCAAATACTCAGGAGCTACTATAAACACTAGTAAGGCACACATCAATAACCTGTATATCAAATATACCCTTGTTCACTTTGCCATCCTTCTTATCCACCAAATATTCAGGGCATTTCTGCTTCCAGTGACCATTTCCTTTGCAGTGTAAGCACTCAGTTTCAGGCTTTGGTTCAGCTTTGGGCTTCTTCGTGGGAGTGACAACTTGCTTGTCATTCTACTTGAAGTTCCTTTTCTTTCCCTTTGCCCTTTTCTTGAAACTAGTGGTCTTGTCAATCATCAACACTTGATGCTCTTTCTTGATTTCTACCTTCGTCGATTTCAACATCACGAAGAGCTCGGGAATTGTTTTCGTCATCCCTTGCATACTATAGTTCATCACGAAGTTCTAGTAACTTAGTGATGGTAACTAGAGAATTCTGTCAATCACTATTTTATCTGGAAGATTAACTCCCACTTGATTCAAGTGATTGAAGTACCCAGACAATCTGAGCACATGCTTACTAGTTGAGCGATTCTCCTTCATCTTTTAGCTAAAGAACTTGTTGGAGACTTCATATCTCTCAACTCGGGTATTTGCTTGAAATATTAACTTCAATTCCTGGAACATCTCATATGGTCCATGACGTTCAAAACATCTTTGAAGTCCCGGTTCTAAGCCGTTAAGCATGGTGCACTAAACTATCAAGTAGTCATCATATTGAGCTAGCCAAACGTTCATAACGTCTGCGTCTGCTCCTGCAATAGGTCTGTCACCTAGCGGTGCATTAAGAACACAATTCTTCTGTGCAGCAATGAGGATAAACCTCAGATCACAGATCCAATCCGCATCATTGCTACTAACATCTTTCAACACAATTTTCTCTAGGAACATATCAAAATAAACATAAGAAAGCAACAACGCAAGCTATTGATCTACAACATAATTTGCAAAATACTACCAGGACTAAGTTCATGATAAATTTAAGTTCAATTAATCATATTACTTAAGAACTCCCACTTAGATAGACACCCCTCTAATCCTCTAAGTGATTACGTGATCCATATCAACTACACCATGTCCGATCGTCACGTGAGATGGAGTAGTTTCAACGGTGAACATCAATATGTTGATCATATCTACTATATGATTCACGCTCGACCTTTCGGTCTCTGTGTTCCGAGGCCATATCTGTATATGCTAGGCTCGTCAAGTTTAACCTGAGTATTCCGCGTGTGCAACTGTTTTGCACCCGTTGTATTTGAACGTAGAGCCTATCACACCCGATCATCACGTGGTGTCTCAGCACGAAGAACTTTTGCAACGGTGCATACTCAGGGAGAACACTTCTTGATAATTAGTGAGAGATCATCTTAAAATGCTACCGTCAAACAAAACAGAATAAGATGTATAACAGATAAACATCATATGTAATCAAAATATGTGACATGATATGGCCATGATCATCTCGCGCCTTTGATCTCCATCTCCAAAGTACTGTCATGATCTCTATCGTTACCGGCACGACACCATGATCTTCATCATCTTGATCTATATCAATGTGTCGTTACATGGTCGTCTCGCCAACTATTGCTCTTGCAACTATTGCTACCGCATAGCGATAAAGTAAAGCAATTATTTGGCACTTGCATCTTATGCAACAAAGAGACAACCATAGGGCTTCTGCCAGTTGCCGATAACTTCAACAAAACATGATCATCTCATACAACAACTTATATCTCATCACGTCTTGACCATATCACATCACAACATGCCCTGCAAAAACAAGTTAGACGTCCTCTACTTTGTTGTTGCAAGTTTTACGTGGCTGCTCCGGGCTGAGCAAGAACCGTTCTTACCTACGCATCAAAACCACAACGATAGTTCGTCAAGTTGGTGCTATTTTAACCTTCGCAAGGACCGGGCGTAGCCACACTTGATTCAGCTAAAGTGAGAGAGACAGACACCCGCCAGCCACCTTTAAGCACAAGTGCTCATAACGGTGAAACCAGTCTCGCGTAAGCGTACGCGTAATGTCGGTCCGGGCCGCTTCATCTCACAATACCGCTGAAACAAAGTATGACATGCTGGTAAGCAGTATGACTTGTATCGCCCACAACTCACTTGTGTTCTACTCGTGCATATAACATTAACGCATAAAACCTAGGCTCGGATGCCACTGTTGGGGAACGTAGTAATTTCAAAAAAATTCCTACGTACACGCAAGATCATGGTGATGGCATAGCAACGAGAGGGGAGAGTGTTGTCCACGTACCCTTGTAGACCATAAGCGGAAGCGTTAGCACAACGCGGTTGATGTAGTCGTACGTCTTCATGATCCGACCGATCCAAGCACCGAACGTACGGCACCTCCGAGTTCAGCACACGTTCAGCTCGATGATGATCCCCGGGCTCTGATCCAGCAAAGCTTCGGGGATGAGTTCCGTCAGCACGACGGCGTGATGACGATGATGATGCTCTACCGGCGCAGGGCTTCGCCTAAACTCCGCGACGATATGACCGAGGTGGAATATGATGGAGGGGGGCACCGCACACGGCTAAGGAACGATCCGTAGATCAACTTGTGTGTCATGGGGTGCCCCCTGCCCCCGTATATAAAGGAGTGGAGGAGGGGAGGGCCGGCCCTCTCTATGGCGCGCCCTAGAGGAGTCCTACTCCCACCGGGAGTAGGATTCCCCTTTTCCTAGTCCAACTAGGAGTCCTTCCAAGTAGTAGGAGACGGAGACAAGGAAGGGGAAGAGAGAAGGGAATGAAGGAGGGGGTGCGGCCCCTCCCCTTAGTCCAATTCGGACTAGGCCATGGGGGGGCGCGCGGCCTGCCCTAGGCAGCCCCTCTCTCTTTCTCGTATGGCCCAATAAGGCCCAATACTTCTCCCCGGCGAATTCCCGTAACTCTCCGATACTCCGATAAATACCCGAATCACTCGGAACCTTTCCGAACTCCGAATATAGTCGTCCAATATAGTCAAGTAGAGGCATACTAGTGACTATATGTTTGTCTATGTATTCACACATGTATCATGTTTCCGGTAAATACAATTCTAGCATGAATAATAAACATTTATCATGAAATAAGGAAATAAATAATAACTTTATTATTGCCTCTAGGGCATATTTCCTTCACCACCACCATTGAGTGTTTCTACAAGTTCTGCAAGGCAGTGGTGACAGTGTTTGGACCGCAATACTTGTGAACAACCAATGCGGAAGACACTGCTCGGATCCTAGCACAGAATGCAGCAAGAGAATTTCCTGAGATGCTTGGAAGCATCGACTGCATGCATTGGAAATCAAAAAACTGTCCATTTGTTTGGCAGGGGTTGTACAAAGGCGCCAAAGGCAGTTGCAGTGTGGTACTTGAGGCAGTGGCCACACAGGAACTCTGGATTTGACACTCTTTCTTTGGGATGCCAGGAACTCACAATGACATCAACGTCCTGCAGTGCTCCCCTGTCTTTGCCAAGCTTGTTGAAGGTCATTCTCCTCCGGTGAACTTCGAGGTCAATGGGCGGCACTACAGCAAGGGGTACTACCTAGCTGATGGCATCTATCCGAGATGGTCGACATTTGTGAAGACTATCTCAAACCCTGTGCCAGGAGGCAAGAATGCCTTCTTTGCTTAGGTTCAGGAGGCTTGCAGGAAGGATGTCGAGTGGGCATTATGTGTGCTCCAATCTCGATTTGCTGTTGTCTGGTACCCTGCTCAGGTCTGGTCGAAAGATCAAATGTGGGAGATCATGACTTGTTATGTCATCTTGCACAACATGCTCATTGAGAGCGAGCAGGAAGAACTAGTGTTTGACACAGAACCATATTACAGGCAGAGTCCTCTTGCCCAAGTTGATCACCAGCTACCGGCAACCTGGACTGCCTACCTCAATATGCGTCAAGAGATCCGAGACCCACAGATGCATGAAGAACTGCAACACGATCTGGTGGAGCACCTATGGAGGCTCAAGGGCGACGCCAGGAATGACGTGTGATGAAATATGAGTTTTTATTTGTTGAACTATATAATTTGTATTGAAATATTTGATTTCTATTGATTTTTGTGATGAATTATGGAGGCAAAAACACGCCGAACCACGTCGAACTATGTGATGAACTATTTGATTTCTATTTGTTGAATTATTTATGGGAGAATTCACGCCGAAACGCGGCGAACACGGGCCGATTCACGCGGATATCGGGCCGTTTTTGGACGAAAGTTGGCCGAATAATGGGCCGAAATCGGCGCCTGGGGGCGACGGCTGGGTGCCCAACCGCCCCCAGAGCCGAATTTACCGCCGGCTT